>NC_143162.1:20696666-20848181 GCF_047325235.1 Durio zibethinus | reverse complement strand
AAAATACAAGGATCACGTCTACCAAGTTTGGGGCCAAAAATCCTTCCGAAAAAATTTTAAAAAATCTCGAACCGTAAAAAGTTTTTAAAATCGTGAAAAATAGAAAACGAGTCGTCTCGCCATGAAACTTCACGTGAAGGCTTAAAGGACCATTGTATGAATTTACAAGCCATAAAAATGGCATTGGCACGTAGAAATATGAAGATGTGCAAAAACTCACTTACCACCCTATCGATCCACGGCTTGCGCATCCCGTCTCTCTGGCCTGACGTAGTGCCCGCCTACTCGTTTTGTCGATTAGCTTAAGCATACGGAGTTCATTCCCAGTCTAAGATCAGACCAGAAGGAGGGTTGCGATAGCAGGATTGGCAGCACGCAGAGGGGGCCCCGGTCGGTCCCCGTCTTGCGCATCCCGCCCCTCTGACCGGCTGAGCGCCCGCACGCTCGTTTCGTGGGTTGACTTAGGCATACGGAGTTCATTCCCAATCTAAGATCAGACTGGACCGAGGGTTGCGGTAGCACATACTGGGCTCGGGCATATGCTGGTGTCATATTTTTCTTCACCGAGGCATCATCGTCGGAGCATCGCCGGAGAACCTGACCGACGGCATTAGCGTTCTGGCGATCGGTGCGGCCCGAGGGGGTGTGCGATGGGTGCTGTTCCTTTGCCCTTATATTGGCCTCCTATCCCTCATCAAACCTCGAGAACTCACACCCCCTTAAAAAATCCCGAACCGCAAAAAGTTTCAAAAATCATGAAAAATAGAAAATCAGTCGTCTTGC
The DNA here is from genome assembly GCF_047325235.1 of Durio zibethinus. NCBI lineage: Eukaryota > Viridiplantae > Streptophyta > Magnoliopsida > Malvales > Malvaceae > Durio > Durio zibethinus. The sequence goes on along the minus strand of NC_143162.1, from coordinate 20,847,398 downwards.
CATGAAACTTCACGTGAAGGCTTAAGGGACCACTATATGAATTTACAAGACATAAAAATGGCATTGGTACGTAGAAATATGAAGATGTGCCTAAACCCACCTTCCACCCTATCGATCCACGGCTTGCGAATCCCGCCTCTCTGGCCAGCGTATTGCCCGCCCGCCCCCCGCCCGTCCGCTCCTTTCGTCGGGTGGCTTAGGCATACAAAGTTCATTCCCAGTCTAAGATCGGATTGGACCCAGGGTTGCTGTAGCATGCAGAGATGGACCCGGCCGATCCCCGGCTTGCGCATCCCACCCCTCTGGCCAGCTGAGTGCCCGCACGCTCGTTTCCTGGGTCGACTTCGGCATATGGAGTTCATTCCCAGTCTAAGCATACGGAGTTCATTCCCAGTCTAAGATCAGACCAGACCGAGGGTTGCCGCAGCACATGCTTGGCTCGGGCATGTGCTGGTGCCGCATTTTTCTTCGTCGGGCACCATCACCGGAGCATCGCTGGAGAACTTGACCGACAGTATTGGGGTTCTGACGATCGGGGGGGCCGGGGGGGTGTGCCCACATGATGTGCGATGGGTGGTGGTACTTGGTCCTTATATTGGCCCCCTATCCCTCATCAAACCTTGAGAACTCACACCCCCTTAAAGAGCATTTGAGATTTTACAGGTTTGCTGCCAGTAGCCATTAAAGTGTTGAAATGGGGACACTTTTTTCAAATGGTCAAAAAATCTTGTACACTTCGAGTTTTTAGCTGAGATTTTTTGTGCATGCCAAAAAAAATACAATGATCATGTCTACCAAGTTTGGGGCCAAAATTCCTACGAAAAAAATTTTAAAAAATCTCGAACCGTAAAGAGTTTTGAAAATCGTGAAAAATAGAAAACGAGTCGTCTTGCCATGAAACTTCACGTCAAGGCTTAAGGGACCATTGTATGAATTTACAAGCCATAAAATTGGCATTGGCGTGCAGAAATATGAAGATGTGCCTAAACCCACCTACCACCCTATCGATCCCCGTCTTGCGCACCCCGTCTCTCTGGTCGGCGTAGTGCCCACCCGCCCGCCCGCCAGCTCGTTTCGTCGGTTGGCTTCGACATACGAGTTCTTTCCCTATCTAAGATTGAACCAGACCGAGGGTTGCGGTAGCAGGATCGGCAGCACGCAGAGGGGGACCTGGTCGATCCCCGCTTGCGCATCCCACCCCTCTGGGTGGCTGAACGCGTGCACGCTCGTTTCATGGGTTGACTTAGGCATACGAAGTTCAGTCCTAGTCTAAGCATACGGAGTTCATTCGTAGTCTAAGATCGGACTGGACCGAGTGTTGCGGCAGCAAATACTGGGCTCGGGCATGTGCTGGTGCCGCATTTTTCTTCATCGGGGCATCATCGTAGGAGAGTATGACCGACGGCATTGGGGTTCCGACAACCGGGGGGGCGGGGCGGTGTGCGCACAAGATATGCGATGGGTACTTGTACTTGGCCCTTATATTGGCCCCCTATCCCTCATCAAACCTTGATAACTCACGCCCCCTTAAAGAGCATTTGAGATTTTATAGGTTTGCTGCCAGTAGGCATTAAAGTGTCTGAAATGGGGACACTTTTTGCAAATGGTCACAAAATCTTGTACACTTCGAGTTTTTAGCTGAATTTTTTTGTGCATGCCAACAAAAATACAATGATCACGTCTACCAAGTTTGGGGCCAAAACTCCTTTCGAAAAAATTTTAAAAAATCCCGAACCACAAAAAGTTTTGAAAATCGTGAAAAATAGAAAACGAGTCGTCTTGCCATGAAACTTCACGTCAAGGCTTAAGGGACCATTGTATGAATTTACAAGCCATAAAAATGGCATTCGCATGCAGAAATATGAAGATGTGCCTAAACCCACCTACCACCGTATCGATCCACAGCTTGCGCATCCCGTCTCTCTGGTCGGTGTAGTGGCCGCCCACCCGCCCGCCAGCTCGTTTTATCGGTTGGCTTAGGCATACAGAGTTCATTCCCAGTCTAAGATCAGACCAAATTGAGGGTTGCGATAGCAGGATCGACAGCACATAGAGGGGGACCCGGTCGGTCCCCGACTTGCGCATCCCTCTTCTCTGGCGGGCTGAGCGCGCGCACGCTCGTTTCGTGGGTTGACTTAGCCATACGGAGTTCATTCGCAGTCTAAGATCGGATTGGACCGAGGGTGGCGGCAGCACATGCTGGGCTCGGGCATGTGTTGGTGCCGTATTTTTCTTCACCGGGGCACCATCGTCGGAGCATCACCGGAGAACATGACTGGCGGCATTGGGGTTCCTGCGATCGGGGGGGTCGGGGGGTGTGCGCACATGATTTGTGATGGGTGCTGGTACTTGGCCCTTATATTGGCCCTCTATCCCTCATCAAACCTTGAGAACTCACACCCCCTTAAAGAGCATTTGAGATTTTACAGGTTTGCTGCCAGTAGCCTTTAAAGTGCCTGAAATGGGGACACTTTTTTCAAATGGTCACAAAATCTTGTGCACTTCGAGTTTTTAGCTGAATTTTTTTGTGCATGTGAAAAAAAAATAGAAGGATCACGTCTACCAAGTTTGGCACCAAAACTCCATCCGAAAAAATTTTAAAAAATCATGAACCGTAAAAAGTTTCAAAAATCATGAAAAATACAAAACTAGTCGTCTTACCATGAAACTTCACGTGAAGGTTTAAGGGACCATTGTATGACTTTACAAGCCATAAAAATGGCATTGGCACATAGAAATATGAAGATGTGCCTAAACCCACCTACCACCCTAACGATCCACGGCTTGTGCATGCCGTCTCTCTGGTCGGCGGAGTGCCCGCCCGCCCGCTCGTTTCGTCGGTTGGCTTAGGCATATGGAGCTCATTCCCAGTCTAAGCTTACGGAGTTCATTCCCAATCTAAGATCGCATTGGACCGAGGGTTGCAGCAGCACATGCTGGGCTCGGGCATGTGCTGGTGCCGCATTTTTCTTCAGCGGGGCACCATCGTCGGAGCATCGCTGGAGAACATGACTGGCGGCATTGGGGTTCCGGCGATCAGGGGGGTCGGGGGTGTGTGCGCACATGATGTGCGATGGGTGCTGGTACTTGGCCCTTATATTGGCCCCCTATCCCTCATCAAACCTTGAGAACTCACACCCCCTAAAGAGCATTTGAGATTTTATCGGTTTGCTGCCAGTAGCCATTAACGTGCCTGAAATGCGGACACTTTTTTCAAATGGTCACAAAATCTTGTACACTTCGAGTTTTTAGCTGAAATTTTTTGTGCACGCCAACAAAAATACAAGGATCACGTCTACCAAGTTTGGGGCCAAAAATCCTTCTGAAAAAATTTTAAAAAATCTCAAACCACAAAAAGTTTCAAAAATCGTGAAAAATAGAAAACGAGTCGTCTTACCATGAAACTTCACGTGAAGGCTTAAGGGACTATTGTATGAATTTACAACCATAAAAATGGCATTGGCACACAGAAATAGGAAGATGTGCCTAAACCCACCTACCACCCTATCGATCCACGGCTTGCACATCCCGTCTCTCTGGCCGGCGTAGTGCCCGTTCGCCCGGCCGCCCGCTGGTTTTGTCGATTGGCTTAGGCATACGGAGTTCATTCCCAGTCTAAGATTGGACTGGATCAAGGGTTACAGCAGCAGGATCGACAGCACGTAGAGGGGGACCCGATCGATCCCCGGGTTGCGCATCCTGCCCCTTTGGCCGGCTTAGCACCCGCACACTCGTTTCATGGGTTGACTTGGGCATACGGAGTTCATTCCCAATCTAAGCATACAAAGTGCATTCCCAGTCTAAGATCAGATCAGACTGAGGGTTGCGACAGCACATGCCAAGCTTGGACATGTGCTGGTGCCGCATTTTTCCTCGTCGGGGCACCATCGCCGGAGCATCACCTCAGAACATGACCAGCGGCATTGGGGTTCCGACGATTGGGGGGGTCGGGGGGGTGTGCACATATAATGTGCGATGGGTGCTGGTACTTGGACCTTATATTGGCCCCCTATCCCTCATCAAACCTTGAGAACTCACACCCCCTTGAAGAGCATTTGAGATTTTACAGGTTTGCTGCCAATAGCCATTACAGTGTCTAAAATGGGGACACTTTTTTCAAATGGTCACAAAATCTTGTACACTTTGAATTTTTAGCTGAATTTTTTTGTGCATGCCAACAAAAATACAAGGATAATGTCTACCAATTTGGGGCACAAACTCCTTTCGAAAAAAGTTTAAAAAATCTTGAACCGTAAAAAGTTTCAAAAATCATGAAAAATAAAAAATGAGTCGTCTTGCCATGAAACTTCACGTGAAGGCTTAAGGGACCATTGTATGAATTTACAAGACATAAAAATGGCATTGGCACACAGAAATATGAAGATGTACCTAAACCCACCTACCACCCTATCGATCCACGGCTTGCACATCCCGTCTCTCTGGCCAGCGTAGTGGCCGCCCACCCACCCGTTCGTTTCGTCGGTTGGCTTAGGTATACGGAGTTCATTTCTAGTCTAAGATCAGACCGGACCGAGGATTGCAGCAGTTGGATAGGCAGCACGCAGAGGGGGACCCGGCCAATCCCTGGCTTGCGCATCTCACCCCTCTGCCGGCTGAGTGCCCGCACGCTCGTTTCGTGGGTTGACTTAGGCATACGGAGTTCATTCCCAGTCTAAGCATATGGAGTTCATTCCCAGTCTAAGATCGGACCGGACCGAGGGTTGCGGTAGCACATGCTGGGCTTGGACATGTGCTGGTGCCGTATTTTTCCTCGTCGGGGCACCATCGTCAGAGCATCACCTGAGAACATGACCAGCGGCATTGGGGTTCCGATGATTGGGGGGGTCGGGGGGGTGTGCGCATATGATGTGCGATGGGTGCTGGTACTTGGACCTTATATTGGCCCCCTATCCCTCATCAAACCTTGAGAACTCACACCCCCTTAAAGAGCATTTGAGATTTTACAGGTTTGCTGCCAATAGCCATTAAAGTGTCTAAAATGGGGACACGTTTTTCAAATGGTCGCAAAATCTTGTACACTTTGAATTTTTAGCTGAATTTTTTTGTGCATGCCAAGAAAAATACAAGGATAATGTCTACCAAGTTTGGGGCACAAATTACTTTCGAAAAAAGTTTAAAAAATCTTGAACCGTAAAAAGTTTCAAAAATCATGAAAAATAAAAAACGAGTCGTCTTGCCATGAAACTTCACGTGAAGGCTTAAGGGACCATTGTATGAATTTACAAGACATAAAAATGGCATTGGCACACAGAAATTTGAAGATGTGCCTAAACCCACCTACCACCCTATCGATCCGCGTTTTGCGCATCCCGTCTCTCTGGCCAGCGTAGTAGCCACCCACCCGCCCGCTCGTTTCGTCGGTTGGCTTAGGTATACGGAGTTCATTTCTAGTCTAAGATCAGATCGGACCGAGGGTTGCAGCAGTCGGATAGGCAGCACGCAGAGGGGGACCCGGCCAATCCTCGGCTTACGCATCTCACCCCTCTGGCCGGTTGAGTGCCCGCATGCTCATTTCGTGGGTTGACTTAGGCATACGGAGTTCATTCCCAGTCTAAGATCAGATTAGATCGAGGGTTACGGCAGCACATGCTGGGCTCGAGCATGTGCTGGTGTCGTATTTTTCTTTGTCAGGGCACCATCGCCGGGGCATCGTCGGAGAACCTGACCAATCGCATTGGGGTTCCGTTGATCGGGGGGGCCGGTGGGGGTGTGCGCACATGATGTACGATGGGTGCTTGTACTTGGCCCTTATATTGGCGCCCTATCCCTCATCAAACCTTGAGAACTCACACCCCCTTAAAGAGCATTTGAGATTTTATAGGTTTGCTGCCAGTAGCCATTAAAGTGTTTGAAATGGGGACACTTTTTCCAAATGGTCACAAAATCTTGTACACTTCGAGTTTTTAGCTGAATTTTTTTGTTCATCCCGACAAAAATACAAGGATCCACGGCTTGCGCATCACGTCTCTCTGGCCGACATAGTGCCTGCCCACCCGCTCACACGCTCGTTTCGTCGGTTGGCGTAGGCATACAGAGTTTATTCCCAGTCTAAGATTGGATCGGATCGAGGGTTGCCATAGCAAGATCGATAGCACGCAGAGGGGGACCTGGTCGATCCCCGGCTTGCGCATCCTACCCTCCGACCGACTGAGCGCCGACACGTTTGTTTCATGGGTTGACTTAGGCATACGGAGTACATTCTCTGTCTAAGCATACGGAGTTCATTCCAGTCCAAGATCAGACCGGACCGAGGGTTGCGGCAGCATATGTTGGGCTCGGGCATGTGTTGGTGCCGCATTTTTCTTCACCGGACCACCATCTCCGGAGAACCTGACTGGCGGCATTGGGGTTCCGACGATCAGGGGGGCCGGGGGGGTGTGCGCACATGATGTGCGATGGGTGCTGGTACTTGGCCCTTATAATGGCCCCCTATCCCTCATCAAACCTCGAGAACTCACACCCCCTTAAAGAGCATTTGAGATTTTACAGGTTTGCTGCCAGTAGCCATTAAAGTGTCTGAAATGGGGACACTTTTTTCAAATGGTCACAAAATCTTGTACACTTTCATTTTTTAGCTGAATTTTTTTTTGCATGCCATCAAAAATACAAGGATCACGTCTAACAAGTTTGTGGCCAAAAGTTCTTCTGAAAAAATTTTAAAAAATCCCGAACCGTAAAAAGTTTCAAAATTTGTGAAAAATAGAAAACCAGTCATCTTGGCAAGAAACTTCACGTGAAGGCTTAAAGGACCGCTGTATGAATTTACAAGCCATAAAAATGGCATTGGCATGCAGAAAATATGAAGATGTGCCTAAACCCACTTACCACCCTATCGATCCACGGCTTGCGCATCCCATCTCTCTGGCTGGCGTAGTGCCCGCCCACCCGCCAGCCCGCTCTTTTCGTCGGTCGGCTTAGGCATACGGAGTTCATTCCCAATCTAAGATTGGATCAGACAGAGGGTTACGACAGTAGGATCGACAACACGCAGAGGGGGACCCGATCGATCCTCGACTTGCACATCTAGCCCCTCTGGCCGGCTGAGCGCCCGCACGCTAATTTTCATGGGATGACTTAGGTATACGGAGTTCATTCCTAGTCTAAGCATACAGAGTTCATTCCTAGTCTAAGATCAGACCGGACCGAGGGTTGCGACAACATATGCTGGGCTCGGGCATGTGCTGGTGCCGTATTTTTCTTCACCGGGGCACCATCACCGGAGCATCACCAGAGAACCTGATCGGCGGTATTGGAGTTCCGACGATCGGGGGGCCGGGGGGTGTGCGCACGTGATGTGTGATGGGTGCTGGTACTTGGCCCTTATATTTGCCCCCTATCCGTCATCAAACCTTGAGAACTCACACCCCCTTAAAGAGCATTTGAGATTTTACAGGTTTGCTGCTAGTAGCCATTAATGTGTCTGGAATGGGGACACATCTTTCAAATTGTAGCAAAATCTTGTACACTTCGAGCTTTTAGCTGAATTTTTTTTGCATGCCAACAAACATACAAGGATCACGTTTACCAAGTTTGGCACCAAAATACCTTCCAAAAAAATTTTAAAAAATCTCGAACCGCAAAAAGTTTTAAAAATCATGAAAAATAGAAAACGAGTCGTCTTGCCATGAAACTTCACGTGAAGGCTTAAGGCACCATTGTATGAATTTACAAGCCTTAAAAATGGCATTGGCATGTAGAAATATGAAGATGTGCCTAAACTCACCTACCACCCTATCGATCGACGGCTTGCGCATCCCGTCTCTCTGGCCAGCGTAGTGTCCGCCCGCCAGCCAGCCTGCTCATTTTGTCGGTTGGCTTAGGCATACGGAGTTCATTCCTAGTCTAAGATCAGACCAGATTGACGGTTGCAGCAGCAGGATCAACAACACATAGAAGGGGACCCGATCGATCCCCGACTTGCGCTTCTCGCCCCTATGGCGGGTTGAGCGCCCGCACGCTCGTTTCGTGGGTTGACTTAGGCATACGGAGTTCATTCCCAGTCTAAGCATACGGAGTTCATTTCCAATGTCAGATCGAACTGGATCAAGGGTTACGACGGCACATTCTGGGCTTCGGCTTGTGCTTGTGCCGCATTTTTCTTCTCCGGGGCACCATCGTCGAAGCGTCGCCGGAGAACCTGACGGACGGCATTAGGGTTCCGACGATCAGGGGGGCCGGGGGAGGGGGTGTGGGCACATGATGTGCGATGGGTGCTGGTATTTGGCCCTTATATTGGCCCCCTATCCCTCATCAAACCTTGAGAACTCGCACCCCCTTAAAAAGCGTTTGAGATTTTATAGGTTTGCTGCCAGTAGCCTTTAAAGTGTCTTAAATGTGGACACTTTTTTCAAGTTGTCACAAAATCTTGTACACTTCGAGTTTTTAGCTGAATTTTTTTGTGCATGCCAACAAAAATACAAGGATCATGTCTACAATGTTTAGGGCCAAAACTCCATCTGAAAAAATTTTAAAAAATCTCGAACCGTAAAAAGTTTCAAAAATCATGAAAAATAGAAAACGAGTCATCTTGCCATGAAACTTCACATGAAGGCTTAAGGGACCATTGTATGAATTTACAAGCCATAAAAATGGCATTGGCATGCAGAAATATGAAGATGTGCCTAAACCCACCTATCACCCTATCAATCCACAGCTTGCGCATCCCGTCTCTTTGGACGGCGTAGTGCCTGCCCGCCCTCCCGCCCGCTCGTTTCATCAGTTGGCTTAGGCATACGGAGTTCATTCCTAGTCTAAGATCAGATCAGACTGAGGGTTGCGGCAGCAAGATCAGTAGCACGCAAAGGGGGACCCGACCGATCCCTGGCTTACGCATCCCGCCCCTCTGGCTGGCTAAGCGCCCGCATGCTCGTTTCATGGGTTGACTTAGGCATACGGAGTTCATTCCCAGTCTAAGCATACGGAGTTCATTCCTAGTCTATGATCAGACCAGATCGAGGGTTGCGGTAGCACATGCTGGGCTCGGGCATGTGCTGGTGCCACATTTTTCTTCGTCGGGGCACCATCGCCGGAGCATTGCCGGAGAACCTAACCGATGGCATTGAGGTTCCGATGATTGGGGGGGCCGGGGGGGTGTGCGCACATCATGTGTGATGGGTGCTGGTACTTGGATCTTATATTGGCCCCTTATCCCTCATCAAACCTTGAGAACTTACACCCTTTTAAAGAGCTTTTGAGATTTTACAGGTTTGCTGCCAGTAGCCATTAAAGTGTCTGAAATTATGACACTTTTTTCAAATGGTCACAAAATCTTGTACACTTCGAGTTTTTAGCTGAATTTTTTTATGCATGCCAAAAAAAATACAATGATCACGTTTACCAAGTTTGGGACCAAAACTCCTTTTGAAAAAATTTTAAAAAATCTGGAACCTTAAAAAGTTTCAAAAATCATGAAAAATAGAAAACGAGTCATCTTGCCATGAAACTTCACGTGAAGGCTTAATGGACCATTGTATGAATTTACAAGCCATAAAAATGGCATTGGCATGCAGAAATACGAAGATGTGCCTAAAGGCACCAACCACCATATCGATCCACAGCTTGCGCATCCCGTCTCTCTGGTCGACGTAGTGCCCGCCAGTCTGCCCTCCCGCTCGTTTCGTCGGTTCGCTTAGGCATACGGAGTTCAATCCCAGTCTAAGATTGGACCGGATGGAGGGTTGCGGCAGCAAGATTGGCAGCATACAGAAGGGGACCCGGTCGATCTACGACTTACGCATCCCGCCCCTCTGGCCGGCTGAGCGCCTGTACACTCGTTTCATGGGTTGACTTAGGCCTACGGAGTTCATTCCCAGTCTAAGCTCAGACCAGACCGAGGGTTGCAGCAGCACATGCTGGGTTCGGGCATGTATTGGTGCCACATTTTTCTTCGTCGGGGCACCATCGTCGGAGCATTGCCGGAGAACCTGACCGGCGGCATTGAGGTTCCGACGATCGGGGGGGCCGGGGGGGTGTGCACACATGATGTGCAATGGGTGCTGGTACATGGCCCTTATATTGGCCCCGTATCCCTCATCAAATGTCGAGAACTCACACCCCCTTAAAGAGCATTTGAGATTTTACAGGTTTGATGCCAGTAGCAATTAAAGTGTCTGAAATGGGGACACTTTTTTCAAATGGTCACAAAATCTTGTACACTTCGAGTTTTTAGCTGAATTTTTTGTGCATGCCAACAAAAATAAAAGGATCACGTCTATGTTTGGGGCCAAAACTCCTTTCGAAAAAATTTTAAAAAATCACAAACCGTAAAAAGTTTTGAAAATTGTGAAAAATAGAAAACGAGTTGTCTTGCCAAGAAACTTCACGTGAAGGCTTAAGGGACCATTGTATGAATTTACAAGCCATAAAAATGGCATTGGCACGCAGAAACGTGAAGATGTGCCTAAACCCACCTACCACCCTATCGATCCACGGCTTGCGTATCCCGTCTCTTTGGCTGGCGTAGTGCCTGCCCGCTCGCCTGCCCGCTCGTTTCGTTGGTTGGCTTAGGCGTACGGAGTTCATTCCCAGTCTAAGATCAGACCGGACCAAGGGTTGCGGCAGCAAGATCGACAGCATACAGAAGGGGACCCGGCCGATCTATGACTTGCACATCCCGCCCCTCTGGTCGGCTGGGCGCCCTCACGCTCGTTTCGTGGGATGACTTAGGCATACAGAGTTCATTCCCAGTCTAAGCATACAGAGTTCATTCCCAGTCTAAGATCAAACAGGTCCAAGGATTACGGTAGCACATGCTGGGCTCGGGCATTTGCTAGTGCTGCATTTTTCTTCGTCGGGGCACCATCACAGGAGCATCGCCGGAGAACCTGACCAGTGGCATTGTAGTTCCGGCGATCGGGGGGCCGGGGGGGTGTGCGCACATAATGTGCGATGGGTGCTGGTACATGGCCCTTATATTGGCCCCGTATCCCTCATCAAACCTTGAGAACTCACACCCCCTTAAAGAGCATTTGAGATTTTACAGGTTTGCTGCCAGTAGCCATTAAAGTGTCTAAAATGGGGACACTTTTTTCAAATGGTCACAAAATCTCGAACACTTTGAGTTTTTAGCTGAATTTTTTTGTGCATGCCAACAGAAATACAAGGATCACGTCTACCAAGTTTGGGGCTAAAACTCTTTCTGAAAAACTTTTAAAATATCCCGAACCGTAAAAAGTTTTGAAAATGGTGAAAAATAGAAAACGAGTCCTCTTGCCATGAAACTTCACGTGAAGGCTTAAGGGACCATTGTATGAATTTACAAGCCATAAAAATGGTAATGGCATGCAGAAATATGAAGATGTGCCTAAACGCACCTACCACCCTATCGATCCACGGCTTGTGCATCCCGTCTCTCTTGTCAGCATAGTGCCTGCCCGCCCGCCCGCTCATTTCGTCGGTTGGCTTAGGCATAGGGAGTTCATTCCCAGTCTAAGATCGGACTAGACCGAAGGTTGCGATAGCATGATCGGCTGCATGCAGAGGGGGACCCGATCTATCCCCTGCTTGCGCATCTCGCCCCTCTGGCTGGCTGAGCGCCCACACGCTCATTCCGTGGGTTCACTTAGGCATACGAAGTTCATTCCCAGTCTAAGATCGGACCGGACCGAGGGTTGCAGCAGCACATACTGGGCTCGAGCATGTGCTTGTGCCGCATTTTTCTTGGTCGGGGCACCATCGCCAGAGCATCGCCGGAGAACCTGATCGACGGCATTGGGGTTCCAGCGATCGAGGGGGACGGGGGGGTGTGCGCACATGATGTGCGATGGGTGCTGGTACTTGGCCCTTATATTGGCCCCCTATCCCTCATCAAACCTCGAGAACTCACACCCCCTTAAAAAGCATTTGAGATTTTACAGGTTTGCTGCCAGTAGCCATTAAAGTGTCTGGAATGGGCACACTTTTTTCAAATGGTCACAAAATCTTGTACACTTCGAGTTTTTAGCTGAATTTTTTTGTGCATGCCAACAAAAATACAAGGATTAAGTCCACCAAGTTTATTGTGAAAATTCTTTCCGAAAAAATTTTAAAAAATCCCGAACCATAAAAAGTTTCAAAAATCGTGAAAAATAGAAAATGAGTCGTCTTGCCATGAAACTTCACGTGAAGGCTTAAGGGACCATTGTATGAATTTACAAGCCATAAAAATGGCAATGGCAAGTAGAAATATGAAGATGTGCCTAAACCCACCTACCACCCTATCAATCCACGGCTTGCGCATCCCATTTATCTTGTTGGCGTAGTGCCCACCCACCCGCCAGCCCGCCCGTTCATTTCGTCGGTTGCCTTAGGCATAGGGAGTTCATTCCCAGTCTAAGATCAGACCGGACCGAGGGTTCCGGTAGCTTGATCGCCAGCATGCAGACGGGGACCCGATCGATCCCCGACTTACGCATCCCGCCCCTTTCGCCGGTTGAGTGCCCACACGCTCGTTCCGTGGGTTGACTTAGGCATACAGAGTTCATTCCCAGTCTAAGATCGGACCGGACCGAGGGTTGCGGCAGCACATGCTGGGCTCGAGCATGTGCTGGTGCTGCATTTTTCTTCGTCAGGGCACCATCGCCAGAGCATCGTCGGAGAACCTGACCGGTGGCATTGGGGTTCCGACGATCGAGGGGGCCAGGGGGTGTGCGCACATGATGTACGATGGGTGCTGGTACTTGGCCCTTATATTGGTCACCTATCCCTCATCAAACCTCAAGAACTCACACCCCCTTAAAGGGCATTTGAGATTTTACAGGTTTGCTACCAGTAGCCATTAAAGTGTCTGAAATGGGGACACTTTTTTCAAATGGTCACAAAATCTTGTACACTTCTAGTTTTTAGCTGAATTTTTTTATGCATGCCAATAAATTTAGAAGGATCATTTCCACCAAGTTTGGGCCCAAAACTCCTTCTGAAAAAATTTTAAAAAATCCTGAACCGTAAAAAGTTTTAAAAATCGTGAAAAATAGAAAACGAGTCGTCTTGCCATGAAACTTCACGTAAAGGCTTAAGGGACCATTGTATGAATTTACAAGCCATAAAAATGGCATTGGCATGCAGAAATATGAAGATATGCCTAAACCCACCTACCACCCTATCGATGCACGGCTTGCGCATCCCGTCTCTCTGGCCGACGTAGTGCCCGCCCGCCTGCTCGCCCGTTCGTTTCGTCGGTTGTCTTAGGCATACAGAGCTCATTCCTAGTCTAAGTCAAACCAGACCGAGGGTTGTCGCCGTAAGATTGGTAGCACGCAGAGGGGGACCTGGCCGATCCTCGACTTGTGTATCCCACCCCTCTGGTCGGCGGAGCGCCCGAACGCTCATTTCGTGGGTTGACTTAGGCATACGGAGTTCATTCCCAGTCTAAGCATACGGAGTTCATTCCTAGTGTAAGATCGGATCGGACTGAGGGTTGCGGCAGCACATGCTGGGCTCGGGCATGTGCTGGTACCGCATTTTTCTTTGCCGGGGCACCATCGTCGGAGCATCGTCGGAGAACCTGACTGGCGGCATTGGGGTTCCGACGATCGGGGGGCGGGGGGTGCACGCACATGATGTACGATGGCTGGTGGTACTTGGCCCTTATATTGGCCCCCTCCCTCATCAAACCTCGAGAACTCACACTCCCTTAAAGAGAATTTGAGATTTTATAAGTTTGCTGCCAGTAGCCCTTAAAGTGTCTGAAATAGGGACACTTTTTTCAAATGGTCACAAAATCTTGTACACTACGAGTTTTTTGCTGAATTTTTTTGTGCATGCCAACAAAAATACAAGGATCATGTCTACCAAGTTTGGGGCCGAAACTGCTTTCGAAAAAAGTTTAAAAATCCCGAACACCAAAAAGTTTCAAAAATCGTGAAAAATAGAAAACGAGTCGACTTGCCATGAAACTTCACGTGAAGGCTTAAGGGACCATTGTATGAATTTACAAGCCATAAAAATGGCATTGGCACGTAGAAATATGAAGATGTGCCTAAACCCACCTACCACCCTATCGATCCACGGCTTACGCATCTCGTTTCTTTGATCGGTGTAGTGCCCGCCCGCTTGTTTCGTCGGTTGGCTTAGGCATACGGAGTTCATTCCCAATCTAAGATTGGATAGGACTGAGGGTTGCGGTAGCAGGATCGGCAGCATGTAGAAGGGGACCCGGCTGATCCTCAGCTTGCGCATCTCGCCCCTCTGGCTGGCTGAGCGCCCGCACGCTCATTTTGTGGGTTGACTTAGGCATATGGAGTTCATTCCCAGTCTAAGCATACGGAGTTCATTCCCAGTCTAAGATCGGACCAGACCGAGGGTTGCGACAGCACATACTGGGCTAGGGCATGTATTGGGGCCATTTTTTTCTTTGTCGGTGCACCATCGCCAGAGCATCGTCGGAGAACCTGACCGGCGGCATTGGGGTTCCGACGATCGGGGGGGCTGGGGGGGTTGTGCGCACATGATGTGCGATGGGTGCTGGTACTTGGCCCTTATATTGGCCCGCTATCCCCCATGAAACCTTGAGAACTCACACCCCCTTAAAGAGCATTTGAGATTTTACAAGTTTGCTGGCAATAGCTATTAAAGTGTCTAAAATGGGGACACCTTTTTCAAATGGTCACAAAATCTTGTACACTTTGAGTTTTTAGCTTAATTTTTTTGTGCATGCCAAAAAAAATACAATGATCACGTCTACCAAGTTTGGGGCCAAACCTCCATCCAAAAAATTTTTAAAAATCTCGAACCGCAAAAAGTTTTGAAAATCATGAAAAATAGAAAACAAGTCGACTTGCCATGGAACTTCACGTGAAAGCTTAAGGGACCATTGTATGAATTTACAAGAAATAAAAATGGCATTGGCACGTGGAAATATGAAGATCTGCCTAAACCCACCTACCACCCTATCAATCCACGGCTTGTGCATCCCGTCTCTCTGGCCGACGTATTGCCCGCCCGCCCGCCCGGCCACTCATTTCGTCGGTTGGCTTAGGCATACGGAGTTCATTACCAGTCTAAGATCAGACCAGACCGAGGGTTGCGATACCAGGATCGACAGCACATAAAGAGGGACCCGGCCGATCCTCGGCTAGCGCATCCCGCCCCGCTAGTCGGCGGATCACCCGCACGTTCATTTCGTGGGTTGACTTAGGCATACGGAGTTCATTCCCAGTCTAAGCATACGAGGTTCATTCCCAGTCTAAGATCGGACCAGATCGAGGTTTGCGACAGCACATGCTGGGCTCGAGCATGTGCTAGTGGTGCATTTTTCTTCGTCGGGGCACCATCGTCGGAGAACTTGACCGGCGGTATTAGGGTTTTGATGATCGGGGGGGTCGGGGGGGTGTGCGCAATTGATGTGCGATGGGTGCTAGTACTTGGCCCTTATATTGGCCACCTATCCCTCATCAAACCTCGAGAACTCGCACCCCCTTAAAGAGCATTTGAGATTTTACAAGTTTGCTGCCAGTAGCCATTAAAGTGTCTGAAATGGGGACACTTTTTTCAAATGGTCAGAAAATCTTGTACTCTTCGAGTTTTTAGCTGAATTTTTTTGTGCATCCCAACAAAAATACAAGGATCACGTCTACCAAGTTTGGGGCCAAAACTCCTTCCGAAAAAATTTTAAAAAAATCCCATACCGCAAAAGATTTCAAAAATCATGAAAAATAGTAAACGAGTGGTCTTGCCATGAAACTTCACGTGAAGGCTTAAGGGACCATTGTATGAATTTACAAGCCATAAAAATGGCATTGGAATGCAGAAATATGAAGATGTGCATAAACCCACCTGCCACCCTATCGATCCACGGCTTGCACATCCCTTCTCTCTGGCCGACGTAGTGCCCGCCCACCTGCTCGCCCGCTTATTTCATCGGTTGGGTTAGGTATACTGAGTTCATTCCCAGTCTAAGATCGGATCGAACTGAGGGTGGCGGCAGCAGGATCGGCAGTACGCAGAGGGGGACCCTACCGATCCCCGGCTTGCACATCCCGACCCTCTGGCCGGTTGAGCACCTGCACATTCATTTTATGGGTTGACTTAGGCATACGAAGTTCATTCCCAGTCTAAGCATACGGAGTTCATTCCCAATCTAAGATCAGACTGGAACGAGGGTTGCGGCAGCACATGCCGGGCTCGGGCATGTGCTCATGCCGCATTTTTCTTCATCGAGGCACCATCGTCGGAGCATTGTTGGAGAACCTGACCAGCGGCATTGGCGTTCCGGCGATCGGGGGGCCGGGGGGGTGTGCGCACGTGATGTGCGATGGGTGCTGGTACTTGGCCCTTATATTGGCCCCTATCCCTCATCAAACCTTAAGAACTCACACCCCCTTAAAGAGCATTTGATATTTTACAGGTTTGCTGCCAGTATCCATTAAAGTGTCTGAAATGGGGACACTTTTTTCAAATGGTCACAAAATCTTGTACACTTTGAGTTTTTAGCTTAATTTTTTTGCCATGCCAAAAAAAATACAATGATCACGTCTACCAAGTTTGGGGCCAAAACTCCTTCTGAAAAAATTTTAAAAAATCTCGAACCGTAAAAAGTTTTGAAAATCGTGAAAAATAGAAAACAAGTCGTCTTGCCATGAAACTTCACGTGAAGCTTAAGGGACCATTGTATGAATTTACAAGCCACAAAAATTGCATTGGCACATAGAAATAGATAGAGTTCATTCCCAGTCTAAGATCAGACCGAACTGAGGGCTGTGGCAGCAGGATCGGCAGCACGCAAAGGGGGACCTGCTCGATCCCTGGCTTGTGCATCCCGCCCCTCTGGTCGGCTAAGCATCCGCACGCTCTTTTTGTGGGTTGACTTAGGCATACGGAGTTCATTCCCATTCTAAGATCAGACTGGGCCGAGGTTGTTGCAGCACATGCTACGCTCGGGCAAGTGCTGGTGCCTCATTTTTCTTCACCGGGGCACCATCACCAGAGCATCGCCGGAAAACCTGACCGGCGGCATTGGGGTTCCGACGATCGAGGGCCTGGAGGGTCTGCGCACATGACAACCCTCGAGAACTCACACCCCCTTAAAGAGCATTTGAGATTTTACAAGTTTGCTGCCAGTAGCTATTAAAGTGTCTGAAATGGGGACACTTTTTTTAAATGGTCACAAAATCTTGTACACTTCAAGTTTTGAGCTGAATTTTTTTGTGCATACCAAAAAAAATACAAGGATCACGTCGACCAAGTTTGTGGCAAAAACGAATTTCAAAAAAATTTTAAAAATTCTCAAAGCGCACAAAGTTTTAAAAATCTTAAAAAATAGAAAACGAGTCGTCTTGCCATGAAACTCCACGTGAAGGCTTAAGGGACCATTGTATGAATTCACAAGCCATAAAAATGGCATTCGTACGTAGAAATACGAAGATGTGTCTAAACCCTCTGGCCGGTTGAGTGCCCACACGCTCGTTTCATGGGTTGACTTAGGTATACGGAGTTCATTCCCAGTCTAAGCATACGAAGTTCATTCCCAGTCTAAGATCGGATCGGATCGAGGGTTACGGCAGCACATGCTGGGCACGGGCATGTGCTGGTGCCGCATTTTTCTTCGTCGGGGCACCATCGCCAGAGCATCGTCGGAGAACTTGACCGACGGCATTGGGTTTCGACGATCGAGGTTACCGGGGGGTGTGCGCACATGATGTGCGATGGGTGCTAGTACTTGGCCCTTATATTGGCCCCCTATCCCTCATCAAACCTTGAGAACTCACACCCCCTTAAAGAGCATTTGAGATTTTACAGGCTTGCTACCAGTAGCCATTAAAGTGTCTGAAATGGGAATAGTTTTTTCAAATGGTCACAAAATCTTGTACAGTTTGACTTTTTAGCTGAATTTTTTTGTGCATGCCAACAAAAATAGAAGGATCACGTCTACCAAGTTTTTGGCCAAAACTCCTTCCGAAAAAATTTTAAAAAATCTTGAACCGTAAAAAGTTTCAAAAATCGTGAAGGCTTAAGGGACAATTGTATGAATTTACAAGCTATAAAAATGGCATTGGCATTGCATCTCTCTGGCCGACGTAGTGCCCGCCTGCCCGCCCGCCCGTTCATTTCGTCGGTTGGCTTAGCCAGACAGAGTTCATTCCCAGTCTAAGATTGGATCGGACCAAGGGTTACGGCAGCAGGATGGACAGCACGCAAAGGTGGACCCGGCTAATCCCTGGCTTACGCATGCCGCCCCTCTGGCCGGCTGAGCGACCGCATGCTCGTTTCGTGGGTTGACTTAGGCATATGGAGTTCATTCCTAGTCTAAGCATACGGAGTTCGTACCTACTCTAAGATCGGATCGGACCGAGGGTTGCAGCAGCATATACTGGGCTTGGGCATGTGCTGGTGTCGCATTTTTCTTCGTCAGGGCACCATCACCGGAGTATCGCTGGAGAACCTAACCGGCGGCATTAGGGTTTCGACGATCGGGGGGGCCAGGGGGGTGTGCCCACATGATGTGTGATGGGTGCTGGTACTTGGCCCTTATATTGGCCCCCTATCCCTCATCAACCTCAAGAACTCACACCCCCTTAAAGAGCATTTGAGATTTTACAGGTTTGCTGCCAGTAACCATTAAAGTGTCTGAAATGGCGACACTTTTTTCAAATTGTCACAAAATCTTGTACACTTCAAGTTTTTAGCTAAACTTTTTTGTGCATGCCAACAAAAATACAAGGATCACGCCTACCAAGTTTGTTGCCTTGGTCGGAGCACGTCTAACGAGCTGTCTTGCAATGAAACTTCATGTGAAGGCTTAAGGGACCATTGTATGAATTTACAAGCCATAAAAATTGCATTCGCACGTAGAAATATGAAGATGTGCCTAAACCCACCTACCACCCTATCGATCCACGGCTTGTGCATCCCGTTTCTCTGGCTGGTGTAGTGCCCGCCCACCCGCCCACCCGTTCGTTTCGTCTGTTGGCTTAGGCATACGGAGTTCATTCCTAGTCTAAGATCAGAACGGATCGAGGGTTGCGGCTGCAGGATCGATAGCACGCAAAGGGGGACCCGGCCATCCCCGGCTTGCGTATCCCGCCCCTTTGGCCGGCTAAGTGCCTGCACGCTCGTTTCGTGGGTTGACTTAGGCATTTGGAGTTCATTCCCAATCTAAGCATACGGAGTTCATTCCCAGTCTAAGATCGGACCGGACCGAGGGTTGCAACAACACATGCTGTGCTCGGGAATGTGCTGCTGCCGTATTTTTTTTCATCGGGGCACCATCGTCGGAGCATCGCCGGAGAACCTGATCGACGGCATTGGGGTTCCAGTGATCGGGGGGGTCGGGGGGGTGTACGCACATGATGTGCAATGGGTGCTGGTAGTTGGCCCTTATATTGGCCCCCTATCCCTGAAATGGGGACACCTTTTTCAAATGGTCACAAAATCTTGTACACTGAGTGTTTAGCTGAGTTTTTTTGTGCATGCCAACAAAAATAAAAGAATCACGTCTACCACGTTTGGTGCCAAAACTCCTTCCGAAAAAATTTAAAAAAATCCAGAATCGCAAAAAGTTTCAAAAATCGTGAAAAATAGAAAACGTGTCGTCTTGCCATGAAACTTCACGTGAAGGCTTAAGGGACCATTTTATGAATTTACAAGCCATTAAAATGGCATTGGCACACCAAAATATGAAGATGTGCCTAAACCCACCTTCCACCCTATCGATCCACGGCTTACGCATCCCGTCTCTCTGGCCGACATAGTGCCCGCCCGCCCGCTTGCCCGCTCGTTTAGTCGGTTGGCTTAGGCATACGGAGTTCATTCCCAGTCTAAGATTGAACCAGACCAAGGGATAAGGCAGCAGGATCGCCAGCACGTAGAGGGGGACTTGGCCGACCCCTGGCTTGTGCATCCCACCCCTCGATCGGCTGAGCGCCCGCACGCTTGTTTTGTGGGTTGACTTATGCATACGGAGTTCATTCATAGTCTAAGCAAACGGAGTTCATTCCTAGTCTAAGATCGGACCGGACCCAAGGTTGTCGCAGCACATGCTGGGCTCAGGCATGTGCTGGTGCTGCATTTTTCTTCGCTAGGGCACCATCGTCGGAGCATCGTCGGAGAACCTGACGGCATTGGGGTTTCGGCGATCGGGGGGTGTGCGCACATGATGTGCAATGGGTGCTGGTACTTGGCCCTTATATTGGCCCTCTATCCCTCATCAAACCTTGAGAACTCACACCCCCTTAAAGAGCATTTGAGATTTTACAGGTTTGCTGCCATTAAAGTGTCTGAAATAGGGACACTTTTTTCAAATGGTCACAAAATCTTGTACACTTCGATTTTTTAGCTGAATTTTTTTATGCATGCCAACAAAAATACAAGGATCACGTCTACCAAGTTTGGGACCAAGAATCCTTCCGAAAAAATTTTAAAAAATCCCGAACCGTAAAAAGTTTCAAAAATCATAAAAAATAAAAAACGAGTCATCTTGCCATGAAACTTCACGTGAAGGCTTAAGGGACCATTGTATGAATTTACAAGCCATAAAAATGGCATTGGCATGCAGAAATATGAAGATGTGCCTAAACCCACCTACCACCCTATCGATCCATGACTTGCGCATCCCGTCTCTCTGGCCGACGTAGTGCCAGCCTGCCCATCCGCTCGTTTCGTCAGTTGGCTTAGGCATACGGAGTTCATTCCTAGTCTAAGATCAAACCAAACTGAGGGTTGCAGTAGCAGGATCGACAGCACGCAGAGGGGGACCCGATCGATCCCCAGCTTTCGCATCCCGCCCCTCTGGCCAGCTGAGCGCCCGCACGCTCGTTTCATGGGTTGACTTAGGCTTTTGGAGTTCATTCCCAAGCTAAGCATACGGAGTTCATTCCCAATCTAAAATCGAATTGGACCGAGGGTTGCGACAGCACATGCTGGGCTCAGGCATGTGCTGGTGTTACATTTTTCTTCGCTGGGGCACCATCGTCGGAGAACCTGACTGGCGGCATTGGGGTTCCAGCGATCGGGGGGTCGGGGGGGTGTGCGCACATGATGTGCAATGGGTGCTGGTACTTGGCCCTTATATTGGCCCCCTATCCCTCATCAAACCTCGAGAACTCACACCCCCTTAAAGAGCATTTGAGATTTTACAGGTTTGCTACCAGTAGCCATTAAAGTGTCTAAAATGGAGACACTTTTTTCAAATGGTCACAAAATCTTGTACACTTCGAGTTTTTAGCTAAATATTTTTGTGCATGCCAATAAAAATACAAGGATCACGTCTACCAAGTTTGGGGCCAAAACTCCTTTCGAAAGAATTTTAAAAAATCTTGAACCGAAAAAAGTTTCGAAAATTATGAAAAATAGAAAACGAGTCGTCCTGCCATGAAATTTGACGTGAAGACTTAAGGGACCATTGTATGAATTTACAAGCCATAAAAGTGGCATTGGCACGCAGAAATATGAAGATTTTCCTAAACCCACCTACCACCTTATCGATTCACGGCTTGCGCATCCCGTCTCTCTGGCCGGCATAATGCCCGCCCGCCCGCCCGCTCGTTTCGTCGGTTGGCTTAGGCATACGGAGTTCATTCCTAGTCAAAGATCAGATCAGACTGAGGGTTGCTGTAGCAGGATCGGTAGCATGTACAGGGGGACTCGGCTGATCCCCGGCTTGCGCATCCCTCCCCTCTGGCCGGCTGAGCGCCTGCACGCTCGCTTCGTGGGTTGACTTAGGCATACGGAGTTCATTCCCAGCCTAGGATCGGATCGGACCGAGGGTTGCGGCAGCACAAGCTGGGCTTGGGCATATGCTGGTGATGCATTTTTCTTCGTCGGGGCACCATCGCCGAAGCATCGTCGGAGAACCTGACCGGCGGTTTTGGGGTTCTGACGATCGGGGGGGCCGGGGGGTGTGCGCACATGATGTGTGATGGGTGCTGGTACTTGGCCCTTATATTGGCCCCCTATCCCTCATCAAACCTCAAGAACTCACACCCCCTCAAAGAGCATTTGAGATTTTACAGGTTTGCTACCAGCAGCCATTAAAGTGTCTGAAATGGGGACACTTTTTTCAAATGGTCACAAAATCTTGTACACTTCGAGTGTTTAGCTGAATATTTTTGTGCATGCCAAAAAAAATACAAGGATCACGTCTACCAAGTTTGGGGCCAAAACACCTTCTGAAAAAATTTAAAAAAATCCAGAACCGCAAAAAGTTTTGAAAATCATGAAAAATAGAAAACGAGTCGTCTTGCCATGAAACTTCACGTGAACGCTTAAGGGACCACTGTATGAATTTACAAGCTATAAAAATGGCATTGGCATGTAGAAATATGAAGATTTGGCCAAACCCACCTACCACCCTATCGATTCACGGCTTGCGCATCCCGTCTCTCTAGCCGGCGTAGTGCCTGCCCGCCCGTCCGCCTGCTTGTTTCGTCGGTTCGCTTAGGCATACGGAGTTCATTCCCAGTCTAAGATTGGATCGGATTGAGGGTTACGACAGCTGGATCGATAGCACGCAGAGGGGGACCCGATTGATCCCCACTTGTGCATCCCGCCCCATTGGCCGACTGAGCGCCCGCATGCTCGTTTCGTGGGTTAACTTAGGCATACGGAGTTCATTCCCAATCTAAGCATACGGAGTTCATTCCAAGTCTAAGCCCGCACACTCGTTTCGTCGGTTGGCTTAGGCATACAGAGTTCATTCCTAGTCTAAGATCAGACCAGACCGAGGGTTGCGGTAGCAGGATCGGTAGCATGTAGAGGGGGACCCGGTCGATCCCTGGCTTGCGCATCCCTCCCCTCTGGCCGGCTGAGTGCCTGCACGCTCATTTCCTGGGTTGACTTAGGCATACGGAGTTCATTCCCAGTCTAAGATCGGATCAGATCGAGGGTTACGGCAGCACATGCTGGGCTCGGGTATGTGCTGGTGATGCATTTTTCTTCGTCGGGGCACCATCACTGAAGCATCATCGGAGAACCTGATCGACGGTTTTGGGGTTCCGACGATCGGGGGGCTGGGGGGTGTGCGCACATGATGTGTGATGGGTACTGGTACTTGGTCCTTATATTGGCCCCCTATCCCTCATCAAACCTCGAGAACTCACACCCCCTTAAAGAGCGTTTGAGATTTTACAGGTTTGCTACCAGTAGCCATTAAAGTGTCTGAAATGGAGACACTTTTTTCAAATGGTCACAAAATCTTGTACACTTCGAGTTTTTAGCTGAATTTTTTTGTGCATGCCAAAAAAATAAAAGGATCATGTCTACCAAGTTTTGGGCCAAAAATCCTTCCGAAAAAATTTTAAAAAATCTCGAACCGCAAAAAGTTTCAAAAATCATGAAAAATAGAAAACGAGTCGTCTTGCCATGAAACTTCACGTGAAGGCTTAAGGGACCATTGTATGAATTTACAAGCCATAAAAATGGCATTGGCATGCAGAAATATGAAGATGTCCCTAAACCCACCTACCACCCTATCGATCCACGGCTTGCGCATCCCGTCTTTCTGGCCGGTGTTGTGCCCGCCCGTCCGCCCGCCCGCTCGTTTCATCGGTTGGCTTAGGCATACGGAGTTCATTCCCAGTCTAAGATCAGATCGGACAGAGGGTTGCGGCAGTAGGATCAACAGCACGCAGAGAGGGACTCGATCGATCCTCGGCTTGCGCATGCCACCCCTCTGGCTGGCTGAGCGCCTGCACATTCATTTTGTGGGTTGACTCAGGCATACGGAGTTCATTCCCAGTCTAAGCATACGAAGTTCATTCCCTGTCTAAGATAGGATCGGAACAAGGGTTGCGGCAGCACATGCTGGGCTCAGGCAAGTGCTGGTGCTGCATTTTTCTTCGTCGGAGCATCGCCGGAGAACCTAACCGGTAGCATTGTGGTTCCGACAATCGGGGGGTCGGGGGGTGTGCGCACATGATGTGCGATGGGTGCTGGTACCTGGCCCTTATGTTGGCCCCCTATCCCTCATCAAACCTCGAGAACTCACACCCCCTTAAAGAGCATTTGAGATTTTACAGGTTTGCTGCCAATTGCCATTAAAGTGTCTGAAATGGGGACACTTTTTTCAAATTGTCACAAAATCTTGTACACTTCGAGTTTTTAGCTGAATATTTTTGTGCATGCCAACAAAAATACAGGGATCATGTCTAAAAAGTTTGGGGCCGAAACTCCTTCCAAAAAAATTTTAAAAAATCTTAAACCTTAAAAAGTTTCAAAAATCATGAAAAATAGAAAACGAGTCGTCTTGCCATAAGGGACCATTGTATGAATTTACAAGCCATAAAAATGGCATTGGCACACAGAAATATGAAGATGTGCCTAAACCCACCTACTACCCTATCGATCCATGGCTTGCGCATCCTATCTCTCTGGCCGACGTTGTGCCCGCCCGCCCGCCCGCTCGTTTCGTCGATTGGCTTAGGCATACGGAGTTCATTCCCAGAGTAAGATCGGACCGGGCTGAGGGTTAAGGTAGCAGAATCCATAGCACGTAGAAGGGGACCCGACCGATCCCTAGCTTGCATATCCTACCCCTCTGGCCGGCTGAGCGCCCGCACGTTCGTTTTGTGGGTTGACTTAGGCATACGGAGTTCATTCCCAGCCTAAGATCGGACCGGACCAAGGGTTGTGGCAGCACATGCTGGGCTCGGGCATGTTCTGGTGATGCATTTCTCTTCGTCGGGGCACCATCGCCGGAGCATCATCGGAGAACCTGACCGACAGGATTACAGTTTTGACGACCGACGGGCCGGGGGGTGTGCACACATGATATGCGATGGGTGCTGGTACTTGGCCCTTATATTGGCCCCCTATCCCTCATCAAACCTCGAGAACTCACACCCCTTAAAGAGCATTTGAGATTTTACAGGTTTGCTGCCAGTAGCCATTAAAGTGTCTAAAATGGGGACACTTTTTTCAAATGGAAACAAAATCTTGTACACTTCGAGTTTTTAGCTGAATTTTTTTGTGCATGCCAACAAAAATACAGGAATCACGTCTACCAAGTTTGAGGCCAAAAATCCTTTCGAAAAAATTTTAAAAAATCCTGAACCGCCTAAAGTTTCAAAAATCTTGAAAAATAGAAAATGAGTCGTCTTGCCATGCAACATCAAGTGAAGGCTTAAGGGACCATTGTATGAATTTACAAGCCATAAAAATGGCATTTGCAGGCAGAAATATGAAGATGTGCCTAAACCCACCTACCACCCTATCGATCCACGGCTTGCGCATCCCGTCTCTCTGGCCGGCGTAGTGCCCGCCCGCCCACCCGCAAGCTCGTTTCGTCGGTTGTGTTAGGCATACGGAGTTCATTCCCAGTCTAAGATCAGACCGGAGCAAAGGTTGCGACAGCAAGATCAACAACATGCAGAGTGGGACCTGACTGATCCCAGGCTTGCGCATCCCGCCTCGCTGGCCGGCTGAGCGCCCGTACGCTCATTTCGTGGGTTGACTTAGGCATACAGAGTTCATTCCCAATCCAAGCATACGGAGATCATTACCAGTCTAAGATCGAACCGGACCGAGGGTTGCGGTAGCACATACTAGGCTCGGGCATGTGCTGGTGCCGCATTTTTCTTTGTCGGGGCACCATCGCCGGAGAACCTGACCGACGGGATTGTGATTCTGACGACCGACGGGCCGGGGGGTGTGCACACATGATGTGCGATGGGTGCTGGTACTTGGCCCTTATATTGGCCCCCTATCCCTCATCAAACCTCGAGAACTCACACCCCCTTAAAGAGCATTTGAGATTTTACAGGTTTGCTGCCAGTAGCCATTAAAGTGTTTGAAATGGGGACACTTTTTTCAAATGGTCACAAAATCTTGTACACCTCGAGTTTTTAGCTGAATTTTTTTGGGCATGCCAACAAAAATACAAGGATCACATCTACCAATTTTGGGCCTAAAAATCCTTCCAAAAAAATTTAAAAAAATCCCGAACCGCAAAAAGTTTCAAAAATCATGAAAAATAGAAAAGTGCCATTAAACTTCACGTGAAGGCTTAAAGGACCATTGTATCAATTTACAAGCCATAAAAATGGCATTGGCACGTAGAGATATGAAGATGTGCCTAAACCCACCTACCACCCTATCGATCCACGGCTTACGCATCCCGTCTCTCTGGTCGGTATAATGCCTGCCCGCCCGCCCGCTCGTTTCGTCGGTTGGCTTAGGCATACGGAGTTCATTCCCAGTCTACGATTCGATCGGACCGAGGGTTGCGACAACAAGATCGATAGCATGCAGAGTGGGACCTGGGCAATCCCTGGCTTGCGCATCTCGGTCCTCTGGCCGGCTGAGCTCCCGCACGCTCGTTTCATAGGTTGACTTAGGCATACGGAGTTCATTCCCAGTCTAAGAATACAGAGTTCATTTCCAGTCTAAGAATGCAGAGTTCATTCCCAGTCTAAGATCGGATCGGACCGAGGGTTATGGAACCATATGCTAGGCTCGGGCATATGCTGGTACTACATTTTTCTTCGCCAGGTCACCATCACCGGAGCATCACCGAGGAACCTGATCGGTGGGATTGGGGTTCCGACGATCGGGAGGGCCGGGGGGGTGTGCCCATATGATGTGCGATGGGTGCTGGTACTTGGCCCTTATATTGGCCCTCTATCCCTCATCAAACCTTGAGAAATCAAACCCTCTTAAAGAGCATTCGAGATTATACAGGTTTGCTCCCAGTAGCCGTTAAAGTGTCTGAAATAGGGACACTTTATTCAAATGGTCACAAAATGTTGTACACTTCGAGTTTTTAGCTGAATTTTTTTGTGCATGCCAACAGAAAAATAAGGATCACGTCTACTAAGTTTTGGACCAAAACTTTTTTCGAAAAAATTTTAAAAAATCCTGAACCGTAAAAAGTTTCAAAAATCATGAAAAATAGAAAACGAGTCGTCTTGCCATGAAACTTCACGTGAAGGCTTAAGGGACCATTGTATGAATTTACAAGCCATAAAAATGGCATTGGCATGCAGAAATATGAAGATGTGCCTAACCCCACCTACCACCCTATCGATCCACGACTTGCGCATCCCGTCTCCCTGGCCGGCGTAGTGCCCACCCGCCCGTCCGCCTGCTCGTTTCGTCGGTTGGCTTAGGCGTACGAAGTTCATTCCCAGTCTAAGATCGGACCAGACTGAGGGTTGCGACAGTAGGATCGGTAGCACGTAGAGGGGGACCCGATCGATCCCCGACTTGCGCATCCCACCCCTCTGGCCGGATGAGCGTCCGCATGCTCGTTTCGTTGGTTGACTTAGGCATACGGAGTTCATTCCCAGTCTAAGCATACGGAGTTCATTCCCAGTCTAAGATTAGACCGGACCGAGGGTTACGACAGCAGGATCGGTAGCATGCAGAGAGGGTCCCGGTCGATCCCCGGCTTGCGTATCCCGCCCCTCTGGCCTGTTGAGCGCCCACACGCTCGTTTCGTGGGTTGACTTAGCCATACGAAGTTCATTCCCAGTCTAAGCATACGGAGTTCATTCCCAGTCTAGGATCGGACCAGACGAAGGGTTGCGGTAGCACATGCTGGACTCGAGCATGTGCTGGTGCCATATTTTTCTTCACCGGGGCACCATCACCGGAGCATCGTCGGAGAACCTGACCAGCGGCATTGGGGTTCGGACGATCGGGGGAGCCAGGGGGGGTGTGCGCACATGATGTGCGATGGGTGCTGGTTCTTGGCCCTTATATTGGCCCCGTATCCCTCATCAAACCTCGAGAACTCACACCCCCTTAAAAAGCATTTGGGATTTTACAAGTTTGCTGCCAGTAGCCATTAAAGTGTCTGAAATGGGGACACTTGTTTCAAATAGTCACAAAATCTTGTACACTTCGAGTTTTTAGCTGAATTTTTTTGTGTGTGCCAACAAAAATACAAGGATCACGTCTACCAAGTTTGGGGCCAAAACTTCTTTTCGAAAAAATTTTAAAAAATCCCAAACCAGAAAAATGGCATTGGCACGTAGAAATATGAAGATTTGCCTAAACCCACCTACCACCCTATCGATCCACGGCTAGCGCATCCCGTCTCTCTGGCCGGCATAGTGCCTGCCTACCTGCTCGCCTGCTCGTTTCTTCGATTGGCTTAGGCATACGGAGTTCATTCCCAGTCTTAGATCAGACCGGACTGATGGTTACAGTTGCAAGATCGACAGCACGCAGAGGGGGACCCAACTGATCCCCAGCTTGCACATCCCGCCCCTCTGGCCGGTTGAGCACCCGTACGCTCGTTTCATGGGTTGACTTAGGCATACGGAGTTCATTCCCTGTCTAAGCATACGGAGTTCATTCCCAGTCTAAGATCGAACCGGACCAAGGGTTGTGACAGCACATGCTGGGCTCGGGCATGTGCTGCTACCACATTTTTCTTCACCGGGGCACCATTGTCGGAGCATCGTCGTAGAACCTGATCGGCAGATTGGGGTTCTGGCGATCGGGGGGGCCGGGCGATGTGCGCACATAATTAGTGATGGGTGCTGGTACTTGGCCCTTATATTGGCCCCCTATTCCTCATCAAACCTCGAGAACTCACACCCCGTTAAAGAGCATTTGAGATTTTACAGGTTTGCTGCCAGTAGCCATTAAAGTGTATGAAATGGGCACCCTTTTTTCAAATGGTCACAAAATCTTGTACACTTCAATTTTTTAGCTGAATTTTTTTGTACATGCCAACAAAAATACAAGGATCACATCTATGAAGTTTGGGGGCAAAAATCCTTCCGAAAAAAGTTTAAAAAATCCCAAACCGTAAAAAGTTTTAAAAATTGTGAAAAATAGAAAGCGAGTCGTATTGCCATGAAACTTCACGTGAAGGCTTAAGGGACCATTGTATGAATTTACAAGCCATAAAAATGGCATTGGCATGTAGAAATATGAAGATGTGCCTAAACCCACCTACCACCCTATCGATCCACGGCTTGCACATCCCGTCTCTCTAGCCGGCGTAGTGCTCGCCCGCCCGTCCGCTCATTTCGTCGATTGGCTTAGGCATACGGAGTTCATTCCCAGTCTAAGATTAGATCCGATCAAGGGTTTCTGTATCAAGATCGGTAGCACGTAGAGGGGGACCCAGCTGATCCTCGGCTTGTGCATCCCGCCCCTCTAGCCGGCTGAGCGCCGCACGTTCGTTTAGTGGTTTGACTTAGGCATACAGAGTTGATTCCCAGTCTAAGATCAGACCGGATCGAGGATTGCGGCAGCAAATGCTGGCCTCGGGCATGTGCTGGTGTCGTATTTTTCTTCACCGGGGAACCATCACCGGAGCATCGTTGGAGAACCTTACCGACGGCATTGAGGTTCCGACGATCGGGGGGCCGAGGGGTGTGCGCACATGATGTGTGATAGGTGCTGGTTCTTGCCCTTATATTGGCCCCCTATCCCTCATCAAACCTTGAGAACTCACACCCCCTTAAAGAACATTTGAGATTTTACAGGTTTGCTGCCAGTAGCCATTAAAGTGTCTGAAAATGGGGACACCTTTTTCAAATGGTCATAAAATCTTGTACACTTCGAGTTTTTAGCTGAATTTTTTTGTGCATGCCAACAAAAATAGAAGGATCACGTCTACCAAGTTTGGGAGCAAAACTCCATCCAAAAAAAGTTTTAAAAATCCCGAAACGCAAAAAGTTTCAAAAATCATGAAAAATAAAAAACGAGTCGTCTTGCCATGAAACTTCGCGTGAGGGCTTAAGGGACCATTGTATGAATTTACAAGCCATAAAAATGACATTGGCACGCTGAAATATGAAGATGTGCCTAAACCCACCTACCACCCTATCGATCCACGGCTTGCGCATCCCGTCTCTCTGGCCGGCGTAGTGCCCGCAAGCTCGTCCGCCTGCTCGTTTCGTTGGTTGGGTTAGGCATACAGAGTTCATTCCCAGTCTAAGATCAAACTTGATAGAGGGTTACAGTAGCAGGATCATCAGAACATAGAGGGGGACCTGACCGATCCCCAGCTTATGCATCCCGCCCCACTGGCCAGCTGAGCGCCCGCACGCTCGTTTCGTGGGTTGACTTAGGCATACGAAGTTCATTCCCAGTCTAAACATACGGAGTTCATTCCCAGTCTAATATCAGACCAGATCGAGGGTTGCGGCAGCACATGTTGGGCTCTGGCATGTGCTGGTGCCGCATTTTTCTTCGTCAGGACACCTTCACGGCATTGGGGTTCCGACGATCGGGGGGCCGGGGGGTGTGCGCACATGATGTGTGATGGGTGCTGGTTCTTGGCCCTTATATTGGCCCCCTATCCCTCATCAAACCTCAAGAACTCACACCCCCTTAAAAAGCATTTGAGAGTTTACAGGTTTGCTGCCAGTAGCTATTAAAGTGTCTGAAATGGAGACACTTTTTTCAAATGGTCACAAAATCTTGTACACTTCAAGTTTTTAGCCGAATTTTTCTGTGCATGCCAAGAAAAATAAAAGGATAACGACTACCAAGTTTGGGGGCAAAACTCTTTCCAAAAAAATTTTAAAAAATCCTGAACCTCAAAAAGTTTCAAAAATCGTAAAAAATAGAAAACGAGTCGTCTTGCCATTAAACTTCACGTGAAGGCTTAAGGGACCATTCTATGAATTTACAAGACATAAAAATGGCATTGGCATGGAGAAATATGAAGATGTGCCTAAACCCACCAACCACCCTATCGATCCACGGCTTGCGCATTCCGTCTCTCTGGCAGGCGTAGTGCCCGCCCACTTGTTTCATCGGTTGGCTTAGGCATACGAAGTTTATTCCCAATCTAAGATCGGACCGGACCGAGGGCTGTGGTTGAAGGATCCACGGCACGCAGAGGGGGACCCGACCGATCCTCGGCTTGCGCATCCCGCCCCTCTGGCCGGCTAAGCGCCCGCACGCTCGTTTCATGGGTTGACTTAGGCATACGGAGTTCATTCCCAGTCTAACCATACGAAGTTCATTCCCAATCTAAGATCGAACTGGACCGACGGTTAGGACAGCACATGCTGGGCTCGGGCATGTGCTGGTGCTGTATTTTTCTTCGTCGGGGCACCATCGCCGGAGAACCTGACCGACGGCATTACAGTTCTGGCGATCGGGGGGGCCGGGGGGGTTTGCGCACATGATGTGCGATGGGTGCTGGTACTTGGCCCTTATATTGGCCCCCTATCCGTCATCAAACCTCGAGAACTTACACCCCCTTAAAGAGCATTTGAGATTTTATAGGTTTGCTACCAGTAGCCATTAAAGTGTCTGGAATGGGGACACTTTTTTCAAATGGTCACAAAATCTTGTACACTTCGAGTTTTTAGCCGAATTTTTTTGTGCATGCCAAAAAAAATACAAGGATCACGTCTACCAGGTTTGTGGCCAAAGCTTCTTCTGAAATAATTTTAAAAAATCCCGAACCGTAAAAAGTTTTGAAAATCGTGAAAAATAGAAAACGAGTCGTCTTGCCATGAAACTTCACGTTAGGGCTTAAGGGACCGTTGTATGAATTTACTAGCCATAAAAATGGCATTGGCACGCAGAAATATGAAGATGTGCCTAAACCCACATGCCACCCTATCGATGCACGGCTTGCGCATCCCGACTCTTTGGCCGGCGTAGTGCCTGCCCGCCCCCCTGCCCGCTCGTTTCGTCGGTTGGCTTACGCATACGGAGTTCATTCCCAGTCTAAGATCAGATAGGACCAAGGGTTACAGCAACAGGATCGACAGCACGCAGAGAGGGACCCGGTCGATCCCCGGCTTGCGCATCCTTCCCCTCTGGCTGGCTGAACGCCTGCACGCTCGTTTCATGGCTTGACTTAGGCATACGGAGTTCATTCCCAGTCTAAGCATACGGAGTTCATTCCCAGTCTAATATCAGACCGAACAGAGGGTTGTGGCAGCACATGATGGGCTCGGGCATGTGCTGGTGCCGCATTTTTCTTCGCCGGGGCACCATCACCGGAGAACCTTACCGGCGACATCGGGGTTTCGGCGATCGGGGGGGCCGAGGGGTGTGCGCACATGATGTGCAATGGGTGCTGGTACTTGGCCCTTATATTGGCCCCCTATCCCTAATCAAACCTCGAGAACTCACACCCTATTAAAGAGAATTTGAGATTTTACAGGTTTGCTGCCAGTAGCCATTAAAGTGTTTGAAATGGGGATACTTTTTTCAAATGGTCACAAAATCTTGTACACTTCGAGTTTTTAGCTGAATTTTTTTGTGCATGCCAACAAAAATACAAGGATCAGGTATACCAAGTTTGGGGCCAAAACTCCTTCCGAAAAAGTTTTAAAAAATCTCAAACCTCAAAAAGTTTCAAAAATCGTAAAAAATAGAAAACGAGTCGTCTTGCCATGAAACTTCATGTGAAGGCTTAAGGGACCATTGTATGAATTTACAAGCCATAAAAATGGCATTGGCTCGCAGAAATATGAAGATGTGCCTAAACCCACCTACCACCCTATCGATCCACGGCTTGCGTATCCTGTCTCTCTGGCCGGCGTAGTGCCCGCCCGTCCACCCGCCCGCTCGTTTCATAGGTTGGCTTAGGCATAAAGAGTTCATTCCTAGTCTAAGATCCGACCGGACCAAGGGTTGCGGCAGCAGGATCGACAGCACGTAGAGGGGGACCCGATTGATCCTCGACTTACGTATCCCGCCCCTCTGCCCGGCTGAGCGCCCGCACGCTCGTTTCATGGGTTGACTTAGGCATACGGAGTTCATTCCCAGTCTAACCATACGAAGTTCATTCCCAATCTAAGATCGAACTGGACCGACGGTTAGGACAGCACATGCTGGGCTCGGGCATGTGCTGGTGCTGTATTTTTCTTCGTCGGGGCACCATCGCCGGAGAACCTGATCGACGGCATTACAGTTCTGGCGATCGGGGGGGCCGGGGGGGTTTGCGCACATGATGTGCGATGGGTGCTGGTACTTGGCCCTTATATTGGCCCCCTATCCCTCATCAAACCTAGAGAACTCTCACCCCCTTAAAGGGCATTTGAGATTTTATAGGTTTGCTGCCAGTAGCCATTAAAATGTCTGAAATGGGGACACTTTTTTCAAATGGTCGCAAAATCTTGTACACTTCGAGTTTTTAGCTGAATTTTTTTGTGCATGCCAACAAAAATACAAGGATCACGTCTACCATGTTTGGGAGCAAAACTCCATCAAAAAAAATTTTTAAAAATCCCGAACCGCAAAAGGTTTCAAAAATCGTGAAAAATAGAAAACGAGTCGTCTTCCCATGAAACATCACGTGAAGGCTTAAGGGACCATTGTATGAATTTACAAGCCATAAAAATGGCATTGGCATGCAGAAATATGAAGATGTGCCTTAACCCACCTACCACCCTATCGATCCATGGCTTGCGCATCCCGTCTCTTTGGCCGGTATAGTGCCTGCCCGCCTGCTCGTTTCATCGGTTGGCTTAGGCATACGAAGTTCATTCCTAGTCTAAGATCAGACTGGACTGAGGGTTGCGGCAACAGGATCGACAGCATGTAGAGGGGGACCCGCCCGATCCCTGGGTTACGCATCCCGCGCCTCTGGCCGAATGAGCCATGAAAAATAAAAAATTGTAAGGGACCATTGTATGAATTTACATGCCATAAAAATGGCATTGGCACGCAGAAATATGAAGATGTGCCTAAACCCACCTACCACCCTATCGATCCACGGCTTACGCATCCCGTCTCTCTGGCCGACGTAGTGCCCGTCCGCTTGTTTTGTCGATTGGCTTAGGCATACGTAGTTCATTCCCAGTTTAAGATTGGACCAGACCGAGGGTTGTGGTAGCAGGATCGGCAGCACGTAGAGGACCCGACCAATCCCCAGCTTGCGCATCCCGCCCCTCTGGTCGGCTGAGCGCTCGCACGCTC
Organism: Durio zibethinus; assembly: GCF_047325235.1. Lineage (NCBI taxonomy): Eukaryota > Viridiplantae > Streptophyta > Magnoliopsida > Malvales > Malvaceae > Durio > Durio zibethinus. Next base: position 20,813,618 of record NC_143162.1, on the reverse strand, counting down.
GTTTCGTGGGTTGACTTAGGCATACGGAGTTCATTCCCAGTCTAAGCGTACGGAGTTCATTCCCAGTTTAAGATCGGATCAGACCGAGGGTTGTGGTAGCACATGCTGGGCTCAGGCATGTGCTGGCACCGCATTTTTCTTCATCGGGGCACCATCACCGGAGCATCACCGGAGAACCTGACCCGTCGCATTGTGGTTTCGATGTCGGGGGGGCCGAGGGGATGTGCGCACATGATGTGCGATGGGTGCTGGTACTTGGCCCTTATATTAGCCCCCTATCCCTCATCAAACATCAAGAACTCACACCCCCTTAAAGAGCATTTGAGATTTTACAGGTTTGCTGCCAGTAGCCATTAAAGTGTCCGGAATGGGGACATTTTTTTCAAATGGTCACAAAATCTTGTACACTTCGAGTTTTTAGCTGAATTTTTTTGTGCATGCCGACAAAAATACAGCGATCACGTCTACCAAGTTTGGGGCCAAAACACCTTCCGAAAAAATTTTAAAAAATCCCAAACCATAAAAAGTTTCAAAAATCATGAAAAATAAAAAATGAGTCGTCTTGCCATGAAACTTCACGTGAAGGCTTAGGGGACCATTGTATGAATTTACAAGCCATAAAAATGGCATTGGCATGCAGAAATATGAAGATGTACCTAAACCCACCTACCACCCTATCGATCCACGGCTTGCGCATCTCGTCCTCTGGCCGGAATAGTGCCCGCCCGCCCGCTTGTTTCGTCGATTGGCTTAGGCATACGGAGTTCATTCCCAGTTTAAGATTGGACCAGATCGAGGGTTGTGGTAGCATGATCGGCAACACGTAGAGGACTCGATCGATCCCCGGCTTGCACATCCTGCCCCTCTGGTCGGCTGAGCGTCCGCCCGCAAGCTCGTTTCGTGGGTTGACTTAGGCATACGGAGTTCATTCCTAGTCTAAGCATACAGAGTTCATTCCCAATCTAAGATCGGATCGGACCGAGGCTTGCGGTAGCACATGCTGGGCTTTGGCATGTGCTGGTGCCGTATTTTTCTTCACCGGGACCCCATCACCGGAGTATCACCGGAGAACCTGACCGGCCGCATTGGGGTTCCGATGATCGGGGGGGCTAGGGGGTGTGCGCACATGATGTGCGATGGGTGCTGGTACTTGGCCCTTATATTGGCGCCCTATCCCTCATCAAACCTCAAGAACTCACACTCCCTTAAAGAGCATTACAGTTTTGCTGCCAGTAGCAATTAAAGTGTCTGAAATGGGGACACTTTTTTCAAATGGTCACAAAATCTTGTACACTTCGAGTTTTTAGCTGAATTTTTTTGTGCATGCCAACAAAAATACAAGGATCACGTCTACCAAGTTTGGGGCCAAAACTCCTTCCAAAAAAATTTTAAAAAATCCCGGACCGCAAAAAGTTTCCAAAATCGTGAAAAATAGAAAACGAGTCGTCTTGCCATGAAACTTCACGTGAAGGCTGAAGGGACCATTGTATGAATTTACAAGCCATAAAAATGGCATTGCCACATAGAAATATGAAGATGTGCCTAAACCCACCTGCTACCCTATCGATCCACGGCTTGCGCTTCCCGTCCCTCTGGCCGACATAGTGCCCGCCCGCCCGCCCGCCCACTCGTTTCGTCGGTTGGCTTAGGCATATGGAGTTCATTCCTAGTCTAAGATTGGACCAGACCGGCGGCTGCGGTAGTAGGATCGGTAGCACGTAAAGGGGGACCCAACCGATCCCCGGCTTGTGCATCCCACCCCTCTGGCCGACTGAGCGCCCAAATGCTCATTTTCGTGAGTTCACTTAGGCATTTGGAGTTCATTCCCAGTCTAAGCATACAGAGTTCATTCCCAGTCTAAGATAGGACCGGACCGAGGGTTGTGACAGTACATGCTTGGCTCAGGCATTGCTGGTGCCGCATTTTTCTTCGGTGGGGCACCATCGTCGGAGAACCTGACCGACGGCATTGGGGTTCCGGCGATCGGGGGGGCCGAGAGGGGTGTGTGCGCACATGATGTGCAATGGGTGCTGGTACTTCACCCTTATATTGGCCCCCTATCCCTCATCAAACCTCGAGAACTCACACCCCTTTAAAGAGCGTTTGAGATTTTACAAGTTTGCTGCCAGTAGCCATTAAAGTGTCTGAAATGGGGACACTTTTTTCAAATGGTCTCAAAATCTTGTACACTACGAGTTTTTAGCTGAATTTTTTTGTGCGTGCCAACAAAAATACAAGGATCACGTCTACCAAGTTTGGGGCCAAAACTCCTTCCAAAAATAATTTAAAAAATCTCGAACTGTAAAAAGTTTCAAAAATTATGAAAAATAGAAAATGAATCGTCTTGCCATGAAACTTCACGTGAAGGCTTAAGGGACCATCGTATGAATTTACAAGCCATAAAAATGGCATTGGCATGCAGAAATATAAAAGATGTGCCTAAACCCACCTACCACCCTATCGATCCATGACTTGTGCATCCTGTCTCTTTGGCCAGCGTAGTGGCCGCCCGTCCTCCCGCCCGCTCGTTTCGTCGATTGGCTTGGGCATACGGAGTTTATTCCCAGTCTAAGATCGGACCGGACCAAGGGTTGCGGTAGCAGGATCGGCAGCACGTAGAGGGGGACCCGACTGATCCCCGATTTGTGCATCCCGCCCCTCTGGCCGGTTGAGCGCCCGCACGTTTGTTTCGTGGGTTGACTTAGGCATACGGAGTTCATTCCCAGTCTAAGCATACGAAGTTCATTCCCAGTCTAAGCATATGAAGTTCATTCCCAGTCTAAGATCGGATTAGACCGAGGGTTGCGGTAGCACATGCTGGGCTCGAGCTTGTGCTGGTGTCACATTTTTCTTCGTCGGGGCACCATCGTCGGAGCATCACCGGAGAACCTGACCGGCGGCATTAGGGTTCTAGCGATCAGGGGGGTCGAGGGGGTGTGCACGAATGATGTGCGATGGGTGCTGGTACGTGGCCCTTATATTTCCCCCTATCCCTCATCAAGCCTCGAGAACTTACACCTCCTTAAAGAGCATTTGATATTTTACAGGTTTGCTGCTAATAGCCATTAAAGTGTCTGAAATGGGGACACTTTTTTCAAATGGTCGCAAAATCTTGTACACTTCGAGTTTTTAGCTGAATTATTTTGTGCATGCCAACAAAATACAAGGATCAAGTCTAGCAAGTTTGGGGCCAAAACTCCTTCCGAAAAAATTTTAAAAAATCTTGAACCGAAAAAGTTTTCAAAAATTGTGAAAAATAGAAAACGAGTCGTCTTGCCAAGAAACTACGCGTGAAGGCTTAAGGGACCATTGTATGAATTTACAAGCCATAAAATTGGCATTGCCATGCAGAAATATGAAGATGTGCCTAAACCCACCTACCACCCTATCGATCCACGGTTGTTCGTCCCATCTCTCTGGCCGGCATAGTGCCCATTCGTCCGCCCGCCCGTTAGTTTCGTCAGTTGGCTTAGGCATACCGAGTTCATTCCTAGTCTAAGATTGGACCAGACCGAGGGTTACGGTAGTAGGATTGGTAGCACGCAGATGGGGACCCGGCCGATCCTCGGCTTGTGCATCCCGCTCATCTGACTGGCTGAGCGCCCATACGCTCATTTCATGGGTTGACTTAGGCATACGGAGTTCATTCCCAGTCTAAGCATACGGAGTCATTCCTAGTCTAAGATCAAAACGGATCGAGAGTTACGGTAGCACATGCTGGGCTCGGGCATGTGCTGGTGCCACATTTTTCTTCGCCGGGGCACCATAGCCGGAGCATCACCGGAGAACCTGATCGGCGGCATTAGGGTTCCGACGATCGGGGGAGCCGGGGGGGTGTGCGCACATCATGTGCGATGGGTGGTGGTACTTGGCCCTTATATTGGCCCCCTATCCCTCATCAAACCTTGAGAACTCACACCCCCTTAAAGAGCATTTGAGATTTTACAGGTTTGCTGCCAGAAGCCATTAAAGTGTCTAAAATGAGGACACTTTTTCAAATGGTCACAAAATCTTATACACTTCTAGTTTTCAGCTGAATTTCTTTGTGCATGCCAACAAAAATACAAGGATCACGTCTACCAAGTTTGGGACCAAAACTCCTTCCAAAAAAATTTTAAAAAATCTCGAACCACAAAAAGTTTTGAAAATCGTGAAAAATAGAAACGAGTCATCTTGCCATTAATCTTCACGTGAAGGCTTAAGGGACCATTGTATGAATTTACAAGCCATAAAATGGCATTGGCACACAAAAATATGAAGATGTGCCTAAACCCACCTACCACCCTATCAATCCAGGCTTGCGCATCCCATCTCTCTGGCCGGCGTAGTGTCCGCTTGCTCGCCCGCCTGCTCGTTCCGTCGGTTGGCTTAGGCGTATGGAGTTCATTCCCAGTCTAAGATCAGACCGGATCGAGGGTTGTGATAGCATTATCAACAGCATGCAAAGGGGGACCTGACCGATCCCCGGCTTACGTATCCCGCCCCTTTGGCCGACTGAGTGCCCACACGCTCATTTCGTGGGTTGACTTAGGCATACGAAGTTCATTCCTAGTCTAAGATCGGACAGGACCAAGGGCTACAGCAGCACATGCTGGGCTCGGGCATTTGCTGGTGCCGCATTTTTCTTCGTCAAGGCACCATCGTCGGAGCATCGCCGGAGAACCTGACCGACGGCATTAGGGTTCCGGCGATCAGGGGCCGGGGGGTGTGCGCACATGATGTCCGATGGGTGCTGGTACTTGGCCCTTATGTTGGCCCCCTATCCCTCATCAATCCTCAAGAACTCACACCCCCTTAAAGAGCACTTGAGATTTTACAGTTTGCTGCCAATAGCCATTAAAGTGTCTGAAATGGGGACACTTTTTTCAAATGGTCACAAAATCTTGTACACTTTGAGTTTTTAGCTGAATTTTTTTGTGCACGCCATAAAAAATACAAGGATCACGTCTACCAGGTTTGGGGCCAAAACTCCTTCCAAAAAAATTTTAAAAAATCCTGAACCACAAAAAGTTTCAAAAATCATGAAAAATAGAAAACGAGTCGTCTTGCCATGAAACTTCACGTGAAGGATTAGGGGACCATTGTATGAATTTACAAGCCATAAAAATGGCATTGGCACATAGAAATATGAAGATGTGCCTAAACCCACCTACCACCCTATCGATCCACGGCTTGCGCATCCCGTCTCTCTGGCAGGTGTAGTGCCCGCCCGCCCGCCCACTCGTTTCGTCGGTAGGCTTAGGCATAGGGAGTTCATTCCTAGTGTAAGATCAGACCAGACAGAGGGTTGTGGCAGCAGGTTTGGTATTACATAGACGGGGACCCGACCGATCCCCGGCTTGCGCATCCCGCCCCTCTGGCCGGCTGAGCACCAGCACACTCATTTCATGGGTTGACTTAGGCATATGGAGTTGATTCCCAGTCTAAGCAGACGAAGTTCATTCCCAATCTAAGATCGGATCAGACTGAGGGTTGCGGCTGCACATGCTGGGCTTGAGCATGTGCTGGTGCCGCATTTATCTTCACCGGGGCACCATCACCGAAGCATCATCGGAGAACTTGACCGGTGGCATTGGGGTTCCGACATCGGGGGGGCCGAGGGGGGTGTGCGTCCATGATGTGCGATGGGTGCTGGTACTTGGCCCTTATATTGGCCCCCTATCCCTCATCAAACCTCAAGAACTCACACCCCCTTAAAGAGCATTTGAGGTTTTACAGGTTTGCTGCCGGTAGCAATTAAAGTGTCTGAAATGAGGACACCTTTTTCAAATGGTCACAAAATCTTGTACACTTTGAGTTTTTAGCTGAATTTTTTTGTGCATGCCAACAAAAATACAAGGATCACGTCTGCCAAGTTTGGGGCCAAAACTCCTTCCAAAAAAATTTTAAAAAATCCCTAACCACAAAAAAGTTTCAAATATCGATCGAGGGGGCCGGGAGGGGGTGTCCACACATGATGTGCGATGGGTGCTGGCAGTTGGCCGTTATATTGGCCCCCTATCCCTCATCAAACCTCAAGAACTCACACCCTCTTAAAGAGCATTTTAGATTTTACAGGTTTGCTGCCAGTAGCCATGAAAGTGTCTGAAATAGGGACACTTTTTTCAAATGGTCACAAAATCTTGTACACTTAGAGTTTTTAGCTGAATTTTTTTGTGCATGCCAACAAAAATGAAAGGATCACATCTACCAAGTTTGGGGCCAAAATTCCTTCCGAAAAAATTTGAAAAAATCTCAAACTGCAAAAAGTTTCAAAAATCGTGAAAAATAGAAAACAAGTCGTCTTGCCATGAAACTTCACGTGAAGGCTTAAGGGACCATTGTATGAATTTGCAAGCCATAAAAATGGCATTGGCACACAGAATATGAAGATGAGCTTAAACCCACCTACCACCCTATTAATCCACGGCTTATTCATCCCGTCTTTTTGGCTGGCTTAGTGCTCGCCCACCCGCCCGCCTGTTTCGTCGGTTGGCTTAGGCATACGGAGTTCATTCCCAGTCTAAGATTGGACCGAACCGAGGGTTGCAGCAGAAGGATCGGCAGCACGCAAAGGGGGACCCAACTGATCCCCGGCTTGCGCATCCCGCCCCTCTGGCCGGTTGAGTTACCACACGCTCGTTTCGTGGGTTGACTTAGGCATACGGAGTTCATTCCTAGTCTAAGCATACGGAGTTCATTCCCAGTCTAAGATCGGACCGGACCGAAGGTTACGGCAACACATGCTGGGCTCGTGCATGTGCTGGTGCCGCATTTTTCTTTGCTGGGGCACCATCGCCGGAGAACCTGATCGACGGTATTGTGGTTCCGGCGTTCGGGGGGGCCTGGGGGCTGTGCGCACATGATGTGCGATGGGTGCTGGTACTTGGCCCTTATATTGGCCCCCTATCCCTCATCAAACCTTGAGAACTCACACCCCCTTAAAGAGCATTTGAGATTTTACAGGTTTGCTGCCAGTAGCCATTAAAGTGTCTTAAATGGGAACACTTTTTTCAAATGGTCACAGAATCTTGTACACTTCGAGTTTTTAGCTGAATTTTTTTGTACATGCCAAAAAAAATACAAGGATCACGTCTACCAAGTTTGGGACCGAAAATCCTTCCAAAAAAATTTAAAAAAATCTAGAACCGCAAAAAGTTTCGAAAATCATGGAAAATAGAAAACGAGTCGTCTTGCCATGAAACTTAACGTGAAGGCTTAAAGGACCACTGTATGAATTTAGAAGCCATAAAAATGGCATTGGCATGCAGAAATATGAAGATGTGCCTAAACCAACCTACCACCCTATCGATCCACGGCTTGCGCATCCCGTCTCTCTAGCGGATGTAGTGCCCGCCCGCCCGTCCACCCGCTCATTTCGTCGGTTGGCTTAGGCATACGGAGTTCATTCCCAGTCTAAGATCGGACCAAACCGAGGGTTGCGACAGTAGGATTGGCAGCATGCAGAGGGGGACCTGATCGATCCCCGACTTGCACATCCCGCCCCTCTGGCCGGCTGAGCGCCCGCACGCTCATTTCGTGGGTTGACTTAAGCATACAGAGTTCATTCCCAGTCTAAGCATACGGAGTTCATTCCCAGTCTAAGATCGGATTTGACCGAGGGTTGCGACAGCACATGCTGGACTCGGGCATGTGCTGGTGTCGCATTTTTCTTTGCCAGGGCACCATCACCGACGAACCTGACCGACGGCATTGGGGTTCCGGTGATTGGGGGGCCGAGTGGGGTGTGCACACATGATGTGCGATGGGTGCTGGTACTTCACCCTTATATTTTTTTGTGCATGCCAATAAAAATACAAGGATCACGCCGACCAAGTTTGGGGCCAAAAATCCTTCTGAAAAAATTTTAAAAAATCTCAAACCGTAAAAATTTTTGAAAATCGTGAAAAATAGAAAACGAGTGGTCTTGCCATGAAACTTCACGTGAAGGCTTAATGGACCATTTTATGAATTTGCAAGCCATAAAAATGGCATCGGCATGCAATAATATGAAGATGTACCTAAACCTACCTACCACCCTATCGATGCACGGCTTGTGCAGCCTGTCTCTCTGGCCGGCATAGTGCCCGCCCGTCCGCCCTCTCATTCGTTTCGTCGGTTGGCTTAGGCATACGGAGTTCATTCCCAGTCTAAGATCGGACCAGACTGAATGTTGCGGCAGCAAGATCGATAGCACACAGAGGGGGACCCGGCCGATCCCCGACTTGGTCATCCCGCCCCTCTGGCTGGCTGAGCGCCCGCACGCTCGTTTCGTGGGTTGACTTAGGCATACAGAGTTCATTCCCAGTCTAAGCATACGCAGTTTATTCCCAGTCAAAGATCGAACCAGACTGAGGTTTGCGGAAGCACATGCTGGGCTCGGGCTTGTGCTGGTGCCACATTTTTCTTCGTCGGGGCACCATCGCCGGAGAACCTGATCGACGGCATTGGGGTTCGGACGATCGGGGGGGCCAGGGGGTGTGCGCACATGATGTGCGATGGGTGCTGGTACTTGGGCCTTATCTTGGCCTCCTATCCCTCATCAATCCTTGAGAACTCACACCCCCTTAAAGAGCATTTGAGATTTTACAGGTTTGCTGCCAATAGCAATTAAAGTGTCTGAAATGGGGACACTTTTTTCAAATGATCACAAAATCTTTTACACTTCGAGTTTTTAGCTGAATTTTTTTATGAATGCCAACAAAAATACAAGGATCACATCTACCAAGTTTGGGGTCAAAAATCCTTCCGAAAAAATTTTAAAAAATCCCGAACCATAAAAAGTTTCAAAATTTGTAAAAAATAGAAAACAAGTCGTCTTGCCATGAAACTTCACGTGAAGGCTTAAGGGACCATTGTACGAATTTACAAGCAATAAAAATGGCATTGGAACGCAGAGATATGAAGATGTGCCTAAACCCACCTACCATCCTATCAATCCATGGCTTGCGCATCCGGTCTCTTTGGTCGACGTAGTGCCTGCCTGCCCGCTTGTTTCGTCGGTTGGCTTAGGCATACGGAGTTCATTCCCAGTCTAAGATCAGACCAGACCGAGGGTTGAGGCAGCGGGATCGACAGCACGCAGAGGGGGACCCGACTGATCCCCGACTTACGCATCCCGCCTCTCTGGCCGACAGAGTGCCTGTACGCTCGTTTCGTGGGTTGACTTAGGCATACGGAGTTCATTCCCAGTCTAAGCATACGGAGTTCATTCCCAGTCTAAGATCGGACCAGATCGAGGGCTACAGTAACACATGCTAGGCTCGGGCATGTGTTGGCGCCATATTTTTCTTCATCGGGCCACCATCGCCGGAGCATCGTCGGAGAACTTGACCGGCGGTATTGGGGTTCCGACGATCGGGGCGACCGGGGGGTGTGCGCACATGATGTGCGATGGGTGCTGGTACTTGGCCCTTATATTGGCCCCCTATCCCTCATCAAACCTCGGACTCACACCCCTTTAAAGAGCATATGAGATTTTACATGTTTGCTGCCAGTAGCCAATAAAGTATCTGAAATGGGGACACTTTTTTCAAATGGCACAAAATCTTGTACACTTTGACTTTTTAGCTGAATTTTTTTATGCATGCCAACAAAAATACAAGGATCACGTCTACCAAGTTGGGGCCAAAACTCCTTCCGAAAAAATTTTAAAAAATCCCGAACCATAAAAAGTTTCAAAAATCGTGAAAAATAGAAAACGAGTCATCTTGCCATGAAACTTGACGTGAAGGCTTAAGGGACCATTGTATGAATTTACAAGCCATAAAAATGGCATTGGCACATAGAAATATGAAGATGTCCCTAAACCCACCTACCACCCTATCAATCCACGGCTTGCGCATCCCGTCTCTCTGGTCGGCGTAGTGCCCGCCCGCCCGCCCGCTCTCTTCGTCGGTTGGCTTAGGCACGCGGAGTTCATTCCCAGTCCAAGATCAGACCACACTGAGGGTTGTGACAGCAAGATCAGCAGCACACAGAGGGGGACCCGATCGATCCTCGGCTTATGCATCTCGCCCCTCTGGTCGGCTAAGCGGCCGCACGCTCGTTTCGTGGGTTGACTTAGGCATACGGAGTTCATTACCAGTCTAAGCATACGGAGTTCATTCCCAGTCAAAGATCGGACCAGACTGAGGGTTGCAGCAGCACATGCCGGGCTCGGGCATGTGCTGGTGCCACATTTTTCTTTGCCGGAGCATCGTCGGAGAACCTGATCGGTGGTATTGAGGTTCCAATGATCGAGGGGCCGAGGAGTGTCTGCACATGATGTATGGTGGGTGCTGGTACTTGGCCTTTATATTTGCCCCCTATCCCTCATCAATCCTTGAGAACTCACACCCCATTAAAGAGCATTTGAGATTTTACAGGTTTGCTGCCTGTAGCCATTAAAGTGTTTGAAATGGGGACACTTTTTTCAAATGGTTACAAAATCTTGTACACTTCGAGTTTCTAGTTGAATTTTTTCATGCATGCCAACAAAAATACAAGGATCACGACTACAAAGTTTGGAGCTAAAACTCCTTCCTAAAAAATTTGAAAAAATCCCAAACCACAAAAAGTTTTGAAAATCGTGAAAAATAAAAAACGAGTCGTCCTGCCATGAAACTTCACGTGAAGGCTTAAGGGACCATTGTATGAATTTACAAGCCATAAAAATGGCATTGGCACTCAGAAATATGAAGATGTGCCTAAAGCCACCTACCACCCTATCGATCCACGGCTTGCGCATCCCGTCTCTCTGGCTGACGTAGTGCTCGTCAGCCCGTCTGCCCGCTCGTTTCGTCAATTGGCTTAGGCATACGGAGTTCATTCCCAGTCTAAGATCAGACCGGACCAAGGGTTGCGGCAGCAAGATCGGTAGCACGCAGAGGGGGACCCAACCGATCCCCGGGTTGCGCATCCCGCACCTCTGGCCGACTGAGCGCCCGCACGCTCATTTCATGGGTTGACTTAGGCATACAGAGTTCATTCCCAATCTAAGATCGGACCAGACCGAGGGTTGTGGCAGCACATGCTGGGCTCAGGCATGTGCTGGTGCCGCATTTTTCTTTACCAGGGCACCATCGTCGGAGCATTGTCGGAGAACTTGACCAACGGCATTGGGGTTCCGACGATCGGGGGGCCGGGGTGTCTGCGCACATGATGTGTGATGGGTGCTGGTACTTGGCCCTTATATTGGCCCCCTATCCCTCATCAAACCTCGAGAACTCATACCCCCTTAAAGAGCATTTGAGATTTTACAGGTTTGCTGCCAGTAGCCATTAAAGTGTCTAAAATGGGAACACTTTTTTCAAATGGTCACAAAATCTTGTACACTTTGAGTTTTTAGCTGAATTTTTTTGTGCATGCCAACAAAAATAGAAGGATCACGTCTACAAGTTTGGGGCCAAAACACATTCCGAAAAAATTTGAAAAAATCCCAAACCGTAAAAAGTTTTAAAAATCGTGAAAAATAGAAAACGAGTCGTCCTGCCATGAAACTTCACGTGAAGGCTTAAGGGACCATTGTATGAATTTACAAGCCATAAAAACGGCATTGGCAGATAGAAATATGAAGATGTGCCGAAACCCACCTACCACCCTATCGATGCACGGCTTACGCATCCCGTCTCTCTGGCCGACGTAGTTCCTGCCTGCCCGCCCGCCCGCTCATTTCATCGGTTGGCTTAGGCATACGGCGTTCATTCCCAGTCTAAGATCAGATCGGATCGAGGGTTGCAGCAATAGGATTGGCAGACGCAGAGGGGGACCAGGCCGATCCCCGGCTTGCGTATCCCGCCCCTCTGGCTGGCTCAACGCTGGATGCTCGTTTTGTGGGTTGACTTAGGCATATGGAGTTCATTCCTAGTCTAAGCATATGGAGTTCATTCCCAGTCTAAAATCGGACTGGATTATGGGTTATGGCAGAACATGCCAGGCTCGGGCATGTGATGGTGCTGCATTTTTCTTCACAGGGCACCATCGCCGGAGCATCGTCGGAGAACCTGACCGACGGCATTGGGGTTCCCACGATCGGGGGGCGGGGGGGGTGTGCCCACATGACGTGTGGTGGGCGCTGGTGCTTGCCCCTTACATTGGCCCCCTATCCCTCATCAAACCTCGAGAACTCATACCCCCTTAAAGAGCATTTGAGATTTTACAGGTTTGCTGCCAGTAGCCATTAAAATGTCTAAAATGGGGACACTTTTTTCAAATGTTCACAAAATCTTGTACACTTCGAGTTTTTAGCTGAATTTTTTTGTGCACACCAACAAAAATAAAAGGATCACGTCTACCAAGCTTGGGCCAAAACTCGTTCCGAAGAAATTTGAAAAAATCTCGGACCACAAAAGGTTTCAAAAATCATGAAAAATAGAAAACGAGTCATCTTGCCATGAAACTTCATGTGAAGGCTTAAGGGACCATTGTATGATTTTACAAGCCATAAAAATGGCATTGGCACGTAAAAATATGAAGATGTGCCTAAACCCACCTACCACCCTATCGATCCATGGCTTGCGCATCCTGTCTCTCTGGCTGGCGTAGTGCCCGCCCGCTCGTTTCGTCGGTTGGCTTAGGCATATGGAGTTCATTCCCAGTCTACGATCCGACCGGACCGAGGGTTGCGGCAGCATGATCGGCAGCACGCAGAGGGGGACCCAGCCGATCCCGGGCCTGTGCATCCCGCCCCTCCGACCGGCTGAGCGCCCGTACGCTAGTTTCGTGGGTTGACTTAGGCATACGGAGTTCATTCCCAGTCTAAGCATACGGAGTTCATTCCCAGTCTAAGATCGGATCGAACCGAGGGTTGCGGTAGCAAAAGCTGGGCTCGGGCATGTGTTGGTGCCTCATTTTTCTTCGTCGAAGCATCGCCGGAGAACCAGATAGACGGCATTAGGGTTCCAGCGATAGGGGGGCCGGGGGGGGTGTGCGCACATGATGTGCGATGGGTGCTGTTACTTGGCCCTTATATTGGCCCCCTATCCCTCATCAAACCTCGAGAACTCACACCCCCTTAAAGAGCATTTGAGATTTTATAGTTTTGCTGCCAGTAGCCATTAAAGTGTTTGAAATGGGGACACTTTTTTCAAATGGTCACAAGATCTTGTACACTTCGAGTTTTTAGCTGAATTTTTTTGTGCATGCCAAAAAGAATACCAAGTTTGGGGCCAAAACTCCTTCAGAAAAAATTTGAAAAAATCCCAAACCGTAAAAAGTTTTGAAAATCATGAAAAATAGAAATCGAGTCATCTTGCCATGAAACTTCATGCGAAGGCTTAAGGGACCATTGTATGAATTTAAATGCCATAAAAATGGCATTGGCATGCAGGAATATGAAGATGTGCCTAAACCCACCTACCACCCTATCGATCCACGGCTTGCACATCCCGTCTCTCTGGCCGACGTAGTGCCCACTGGTCCGCCCGCTCATTTCGTCGGTTGGCTTAGGTATACAGAGTTGATTCCCAATCTAAGATCGGACCAGACCGAGGGTTACGACAGTAGGATCGATAGCGCGCAGCGGGGGACCCGATCGATCCCCGAGTTGCGCATCTCGCCCTTCTGGCCGGTTGAACGCCCGTATGCTCGTTTTTTGGGTGGACTTAGGTATACGGAGTTCATTCCCAGTCTAAGATCGGACCAGACCGAGGGTTGCGGTAGAAGATCGGCAAAACATAGAGGTGGACTCGACCGATCCCCGGCTTGCGCATCCCGCCCTTCTGGCCGACTGAGCGCTCGCACGCTCGTTTCGTGGGTTGACTTAGGATAAGGAGTTCATTCCTAGTCTAAGCATACGGAGTTCATTCCCAGTCAAAGATCAGATCGGACCGAGGGTTGCAGCAGCGCATGCTGCACATGCTGGGCTCGGGCATGTGCTGGTGCTGTATTTTTCTTCACTAGGGCACCATCGCCGGAGAACCTGATCGGCGACATTGGGGTTCCGGTGATCGAGGGGGCCCGGGGGGTGTGCGCACATGATGTGCGATGGGTACCGGTACTTGGCCCTTATATTGGCCCACTATCCCTCATCAAACCTCGAGAACTCACACCCCCTTAAAGAGCATTTGAAATTTTACGGGTTTGCTGCAAGTAGCCATTAAAGTGTCTGAAATGAGGACACTTTTTTCAAATGGTCACAAAATCTTGTACACTTTGAGTTTTTATGAATTTTTTTGTGCATGCCAAAAAAAATACAAGGATCACGTCTACCCAGTTTGGGGCCAAAACTCTTTCTGAAAAAATTTTAAAAAATCCTAACCGTAAAAAGTTTCAAAAATCATGAAAAATAGAAAACGACTCATCCTGCCATGAAACTTCACGTGAGGGCTTAACGGACCATTATATGAATTTACAAGCCATAAAAATGGCATTGGCATGCAGAAATATGAAGATGTGCCTAAACCCACCTACCACCCTATCGATCCACAGCTTGCGCATCCCGTCTCTCTAGCTGGAGTAGTGCCCACCCGCCGCCCGCCCGCTCGTTTCGTCGGTTGGCTTAGGCATATAGAGTTCATTCCCAGTCTAAGATTTGACCGGATCGAGGGTTACGGTAGCAGGATCAGCAGCACGTAGAGGGGGACCCGGTCGATCCCCGACTTGCGCATCCCACCCCTTCGGCCGACTGAACACCCGCACGCTCGTTTCATGGGTTAACTTAGGCATACGGAGTTCATTCCTAGTCCAAGCATACCGAGTTCATTCCCAATCTAAGATCAGATGAGACCAAGGGTTATGGCAGCACATGCTGGGCTCGAGCATGTGCTGGTGCCGCATTTTTGTTCACCGGGGCACCATCGCCGGAGCATCGCCAGAGAACCTGACCGGAGGCATTGGGGTTCCGAAGATCGGGGGGCCGGGGGGTGTGCGCACATGATGTGCGATGGGTGTGGTACTTGGCCCTTATATTGGCCCCTTATCCCTCATCAAACCTCGAAAACTCACACCCTCTTAAAGAGCATTTGAGATTTTACGGGTTTGCCGCCAGTAGCCATTAAAGTGTCTGAAATGGGGACACTTTTTTCAAATGGTCACAAAATCGTGTACACTTTGATTTTTTAGCTGAATTTTTTTGTGCATGCCAAAAAAAATACAAGGATCACATCTACCAGGTTTTGGGTGAAAAGTCTTTCTGAAAAAATTTTAAAAAATCCCGAACTACAGAAAGTTTCAAAAATCGTGAAAAATAGAAAACGAGTCGTCTTGCCATAAAACTTCACGTGAAGGCTTAAGGGACCATTGTATGAATTTAGAAGCCACAAAAATGGCATTTTTATGCAGAAATATGAAGATGTGCCTAAACCCACCTACCACCCTATCGATCCATGGCTTGCGCATCCCGTCTCTCTGGCCGGCATAGTGCCCGACTACTTGTCGATCCGCTCGTTTCATCGGTTGGCTTAGGCATACAGAGTTCATTCCCAGTCTAAGATCAGACCAGATCGAGGGTTGCGACAACAGGATCGCCAACACGTAGAGGGGGACTCGGCCGATCCCCGGCTTGCGCATCCCGGCCCTCTGGCCGGCTGAGCGCCCGTACGCTCGTTTCGTGGATTAACTTAGGCATATGGAGTTCATTCCCAGTCTAAGCATACGAAGTTCATTCTCGATCTGAGATCGGACCAGACCGAGGGTTGCGGCAGCACAGGCTGGGCTCGGGCATGTGCTCGTGCCGCATTTTTCTTCGTCGGAGCATCATCGGAGAACCTAACCGGTGCCATTTGGGTTTCGGTGATTTGGGGGGCCGGGGGGAGGGGTGTGTGGACATGATGTGCGATGTGCGATGGGTGCTGGTACTTAGCCCTTATATTAGCCCCCTACCCCTCATCAAACCTCGAGAACTCACAACCCCTTAAAAAGCATTTGAGATTTTACAGGTTTGCTGCCTGTAGCCATTAAAGTGTCTGAAATGGGGATACTTTTTTCAAATGATCACAAAATCTTGAACACTTTGAGTTTTTAGCTGAATTTTTTTGTGCAGGCCAAAAAAAATTCTAGGGTCACGTCTACCAAGTTTGCAGTCGAAACTCCTTTCGAAAAAATTTTAAAAAATCTCGAACCGCATAAAGTTTCAAAAATCATGAAAAATAGAAAACGAGTCGTCTTGCCATGAAACTTCACGTGAAGCCTTAAGGGACTGTTGTATGAATTTACAAGCCATAAAAATGGCATTCGCACGTAGAAATATGAAGATGTGCCTAAACCCACCTACCACCCTATCGATCCACGGCTTGCGCATCTCGTCTCTCTGGCCGACGTAGTGCCCGCCCGCTTGTTTCGTCGGTGGGCTTAGGCATACGGAGTTCATTCCCAGTCTAAGATCAGACCAGACTGAGGGTTGCAACAGCAGGATCGGCAGCACGCAGAGGGGACCCGACAGATCCCCGACTTGCGCATCCCGCCCTTCTGCCCGATTGAGCGCCCGCACGCTCGTTTCGTGGGTTGACTTAGGCATACGGAGTTCATTCCCAATCTAAGCAGACGGAGTTCATTCCCAGTCTAAGATCAAACCGGATCGAGGGTTATGGTAGCACATGCTGGGCTTGGGCATATGATGGTGTCGCATTTTTCTTCGTCGGGGCACTATCGCCGGAGAACCTAACCGGCGGCATTGGGGTTCCAGCGATCGGGGGGGCCGGGGGGGTGTGTGCACATGATGTGTGATGGGTGCTGGAACTTGGCCCTTATATTGGCCCTCTATCCCTCATCAAACCTCGAGAACTCAAACCCACTTAAAGAGCATTTGAGATTTTACAGGTTTGCTGCCAGAAGCCATTAAAGTGTCTGAAATGGTGACACTTTTTTCAAATGGTCACAAAATCATGTACACTTAGAGTTTTTAGCTGAATTTTTTTGTGCATGCCAAAAAAAATACAAGGATCACGTCTACCAAGTTTGGGACCAAAACTCCTTCCAAAAAAATTCTAAAAAATCCCGAACCACAAAAAGTTTTGAAAATTATGAAAAATAGAAAACGAGTCGTCTTGCCATGAAACTTCACGTGAATTCTTAAGGGACCATTGTATGAATTTACAAGCCATAAAAATGGCATTGGCACACAGAAATATGAAGATGTGCCTAAACCCACCTACCACCCTATCGATCCACGGCTTGTACATCCCGTCTCTCTGGCTGACGTAGTGCCCCCCGTCCGCCCGCCCGCTCATTTCATCGGTGGGCTTAGGCATATGGAGTTCATTCCCAGTCTAAGATCGGATCAGACCGAGGGTTGCGGTAGTAGGATCGGCAGCACGCAGAGGGGGACCCGATCGATCCCCGATTTACGCATCCCATCCTTCTGGCCAGCTGACCGCTTGCACGCTTATTTTGTGGGTTGACTTAGGCATACGGAGTTGATTCCCAGTCTAAGCATACGGAGTTGATTCCCAGCATAGGATCGGACCAGACCGACGGTTATGGCTGCACATGCTAGGCTCGGGCATGTGCTGGTGCCGCATTTTTCTTCGTCGGGCCACCATCGTCGGAGCATCGTCGGAGAACCTGACCGGCAGCATTTGGGTTCCGACGGTTTGGGGGGCCGGGGGGTGTGCACACATGATGCGTGATGGGTGCTGGTGCTTGGCCCTTATATTGGCCCCCTATCCCTCATGAAACCTTGAGAACTCAAACCCCCTTAAAGTGTATTTGAGATTTTACAGGTTTGCTACCAGTAGCCATTAAGGTGTCTGAAATGGGGACACTTTTTTCAAATGGTCACAAAATCTTGTACACTTCGAGTTTTTAGCTGAATTTTTTTGTGCATGCCAACAAAAATACAAGGATCACGTCTACCAAGTTTGGGGCCAAAACTCCTTCCGAAAATTTTTTTTAAAAATCCCGAACCACAAAAAGTTTCAAAAATAGTGAAAAATAGAAAATGAGTCGTCTTGCCATGAAATTTCACGTGAAGGCTTAAGGGACCATTGTATGAGTTTACAAGCCATAAAAATGGCATTGAAATGCAGAAATACGAAGATATGGCTAAACCCACCTACCACCCTATCGATCCACGGCTTGCGTATCCCATCTCTCTGGTCGACGTAGTGCCCGCCCGCCCGCTCGTTTCGTCGGTTGGCTTAGGCATACGAAGTTCATTTCCAGTCTAAGATCAGATCAGATCGAAGGTTGTGATAGCAGGATCGGTGGCACACAGAGGGGGACCCAGTCGATCCCCGACTTATGCATCCTGCCCCTCTGGTGGGCTGAGCACCCACACGCTCGTGTCGTGGGTTGACTTAGGCATACGGAGTTCATTCTGAGTCTAAGCATACAAAGTTCATTCTGAGTCTGAAATGGGGACACTTTTTTCAAATGGTCACAAAATCTTATACGCCACGGTTGCGGCAGCAGGATCGGCAGCACGCAGAGAGGGACCCGACCGATCCCCGGCTTATGCATCCCGCCTCTCTGGCCGGTTGAGCACTTGCACGCTCGTTTCATGGGTTGACTTAACCATACGGAGTTCATTCCCAGTCTAAGCATATAGAGTTCCTTCCCAGTCTAAGATCGGACCAGACCGAGGGTTGAGGCAGCACATGCTGGGCTCGAGCATGTGCTGGTGCCGTATTTTTCTTCATCGGGGCACCATCGTCAGAGCATCGCATGAGAACCTGACCGACGGTATTGGTGTTTCGACGATCAGGGGGACCGGGGGGTGTACGCACCTGATGTGCGATGGGTGCTGGTACTTGCCCCTTATATTGGCCCCCTATTCCTCATCAAACCTCGAGAACTCACACCCCCTTAAAGAGCATTTGAGATTTTACAAGTTTGCTGCCAGTAGCCATTAAAGTGTCTAAAATGGGGACACTTTTTTCAAATGGTCACAAAATCTTGTACACTTCGAGTTTTTAGCTGAAGCCAACAAAAATACAAGGATCACGTCTACCATGAAACTTGTGAAAAATAGAAAACGAGTCGTCTCGCCATAAAACTTCACGTGAAGGCCTAATGGACCATTGTATGAATTTACAAGCCATAAAAATGGCATTGGCATGCAGAAATATGAAAATGTGCCTAAACCCACCTACCAACCTATCGATCCACCGCTTGCGCATCCCATCTCTCTAGCCGACGTAGTGCCCGCCCGCCCGTCTGCCCGCTCATTTCGTCGGTTGACTTAGGCATACGGAGTTCATTCCCAGTCTAAGATCGGACCAGACCGAGGGTTGCAGTAGCAGGATTGGCAGCACGCAAACCCAGTCGATCCCCGACTTACGCATCCCGCCCTTCTGGCCGACTGAGCACCCGCACGCTCGTTTCGTGGGTTGACTTAGGGATACGAAGTTCATTCCCAGTCCAAGCATACAGAGTTCATTCCCAGTCTGAGATCGGACCAGAATGAGGGTTACGGCAGCACATGCTGGGCTCAGGAATGTGCTGGTGCCATATTTTTCTTCACCGGGGCACCATCACCAGAGCATCGCTGGATAACTTGACCGACGACATTGGGGTTCCGACGATCGGGGGGGCCCGGGGGGTGTGCGCACATGATGTGCGATGGGTGCTGGTACTTGGCCCTTATATTGGCCCCCTATCCCTCATCAAACCTCGAGAACTCACACCCCCTTAAAGAGCATTTGAGATTTTACAGGTTTGCTGCAAGTAGCCATTAAAGTGTCTGAAATGGGGACACTTTTTTCAAATGGTCACAAAATCTTGTACACTTCGATTTTTTAGTTGAATTTTTTTGTGCATGCCAAAAAAAATACAAGGATCATGTCTACCAAGTTTGAACCAAAACTCCTTCCGAAAAAATTTTAAAAAATCCCGAACCGCAAAAAGTTTCAAAAATTGTGAAAAATACAAAACGAGTCATCATGCCATAAAACTTCACGTGAAGGCTTAAGGGACCATTGTATGAATTTAAAAGCCATAAAAATGGCATTGGCGCTCAGAAATATGAATATGTGCCTAAACCCACCTACCACCCTATCGATCCACGGCTTGCGCATCCCGTCTCTCTGGCTTAGGCATACGGAGTTCATTCACAGTCTAAGATCGGACCGGACCGAGGGTTACAGCAGCATTTGCTGGGCTCAGACATGTGCTAGAGCTGCATTTTTCTTCGTCGGGGCACGATCGTCGGAGCATCGTTGGAGAACATAACCGGCAGCTTTGGGCTTCCGACGATTGGGGGGGCCGGGGGGGGTGTATGCACATGATGTGCGATGGGTGGTGGTACTTGGCCCTTATATTGGCCTCTTATCCCTCATCAAACATTGAGAGCTCACACACCCTTAAGGAGCACTTGACATTATACAGGTTTGCTGCCAGTAGCCATTAAAGTGTCTGTAATGGGGACTCTTTTTTCAAATGGTCACAAAATCTTGTACACTTCAAGTTTTTAGCTGAATTTTTTTGTGCATGCCAATAAAAATACAAGGATCACGTCTACAAAGTTTGGGGCCAAAACTCCTTCCGAAAAAATAAAAAAAAATCCCGAACCGAAAAAAGTTTTGAAAATCATGAAAAATAGAAAACGAGTCGTCTTGCCATGAAACTTAACGTGAAGGCTGAAGGGAATATTGTATGAATTTACAAGCCATAAAAATGGCATTGGCATGCAGAAATATGAAGATGTGCCTAAAGCCACCAACCACCCTATCGATCCATAGCTTGCACGTCTCGTCTCTCTGGCCGGCGTAGTGCCCGCCCGCCTGCCCGCTCATTTTTTCAGTTGGCTTAGGCATACGAAGTTCATTCCCAGTCTAAGATCAGACTGAACCGAGGGTTGCATGAGCAGGATCGACAGCACGCAGAGGGGGACCCGGTCGATCCCCGGCTTGCGCATCCTACCCCTTTAGCCGATTGAGCGCCCGCACACTCATTTCGTGGGTTGACTTAGGCATACGGAGTTCATTCCCAGTCTAAGATCAGACCGGATAGAGGGTTCCGGCAGCACATGCTGGGCTCGAGCATGTGCTGGTGCCGCATTTTTCTTCGTCGGGGCACCATCGCTGGAGCATCACTGGAGCACCGACCGACGGCATTGGGGTTCCGGCGATCGGGGGGCCGAGGAGGTGTGCACACATGATGTGCGATGGGTGCTGGTACTTGGCCCTTATATTGGCCCCTTATCCCTTATCAAACCTTTAGAACTCACACCCCCTTAAAGAGCATTTGAGATTTTACAGGTTTGTTGCCAGTAGGCATTAAAGTGTGTGAAATGGGGACACTTTTTTCAAATGGTCACAAAAACTTGTACCCTTCGAGCTTTTAGTTGAATTTTTTTATGCATACCAACAAAAATACAATGATCACGTCTACCATGTTTGGGGCCAAAACTCCTTCCGAAAAAATTTTTAAAAATCCTGAACCGTAAAAAGTTTCAAAAATCGTGAAAAATAGAAAACGAGTCGTCTTGCCATGAAACTTCACGTGAAGGCTTAAGGGACCATTGTATGAATTTACAAGCCATAAAAATGGAATTGGCATGCAGAAATATGAAGATGTGCCTAAACCCACCTACCACCCTATCGGTCCACGGCTTGCGCATCCCGTCTCTCTAGCTGACGTAGTTCCAGCCTGCCCGCCTGCTCGTTTCGTTGGTTGGCTTAGGCATACGAAGTTCATTCCCAGTCTAAGATTAGACCGGATTGAGGGTTGTGGTAGTAGGACCGGCAGCACGCAGAGGGGGACCCAGTCGATCCCCGACTTGCGCATCCCGCCCCTCTAGCCGGCTGAGCGCCCGCACGCTCATTTCGTCGGTTGGCTTTGGTATACGGAGTTCATTCCCAGTCTAAGATTGGATCGGATCGAGGGTTGTGGCAGCAGGACCGACAGCACGCAGATGGGGACCCAGCCAATCCCCTGCTTGCGCATCTCGCCCCTCTGGCCGATTGAGCGCCCGCACGCTCGTTTCGTGGGTTGACTTAGGCACACGGAGTTCATTCCAAGTCTAAGCATACGGAGTTCATTCCTGGTCTAAGATTGGACCAAACCGAGGGTTACTGGGCTCGAGCATGCACTGGTGCCGCATTTCTCTTCATCGGGGCACGTTCGTTGGAGCATCGTCGGAGAACCTGACCGGCGAGGTTGGGGTTTCGACGATCGGGGGGGCCGGGGGGGGTGCACACATGATGTGTGATGGGTACTGGTACTTGGCCCTTATATTGGCCCCCTATCCCTCATCAAACCTTGAGAACTCACACCCCCTTAAAAAGCATTTGAGATTTTACAGGTTTACTGCCAGTAGCCATTAAAGTGTCTGAAATGGGGACACTTCTTTCAAATGGTCACAAAATCTTGTACGCTTCGAGTTTCTAGCTGATTTGTTTTGTGCATGCCAACAAAAATACAAGGATCCCATCTGCCAAGTTTGGGTCCAAAACCCCTTCTGAAAAAATTTTAAAAAATCCCAAACCATAAAAAGTTTCAAAAATCATGAAAAATAGAAAATGAGTCGTCTTGCCATGAAACTTTACGTGAAGGCTTAAGGGACCATTGTATGAATTTACAAGCCATAAAAATGGCATTGACATGCAGAAATATGAAGATGTGCCTAAACCCACCTACCACCCTATCGATCCACGACTTGCGCATCCCGTCTCTCTGGCCGGCGTAGTGCCCGTCCGCCCGCTCGTTTCGTTGGTTGGCTTAGGCATACGGAGTTCATTCCCAGTCTAAGATCAGATCAGATCAAAGGTTGTGACAGCAGGATCGGTGGCACACAGAGGGGGACCCAGTCGATCCCCGACTTATGCATCCTGCCCCTCTGGTGGGCTGAGCACCCACACGCTCGTGTCGTGGGTTGACTTAGGCATACGGAGTTCATTCTGAGTCTAAGCATACAAAGTTCATTCCCAGTCTAAGATCAGATCGAATCGAAGGTTACGACAGTAGGATCGGTAGCACACAGAGGGGGACCCGGTTTATCCCCGACTTGTGCATCTCGCCCCTCTGGCCGGCTGAGCAACCGCGCCCTCGTTTCGTGGGTTCACTTAGGCATACGGAGTTCTTCCCAGTCTAAGCATAGGAGTTCATTCCCAGTCTAAGATCGGATCGGATGGAGGGTTGCGGCAGCACATGCTGGGCTCGAGCATGTGCTGGTGCCATATTTTTCTTCATCGGGACGCCATCGTCGGAGCATCGCCGAAGAACTTGACCAGCGGCATTGGGGTTTCGACGATCAAGGGGGCCGGGTACTAGGCCCTTATATTGGCCCCATATCGCTCATCAAACCTCAAGAACTCACACCCCCTTGAAGAGCATTTGAGATTTTACAGGTTTGTTGCCAGTAGCCATCAAAGTGTCTGAAATGGGGACACTTCTTTCAAAATGGTCACAAAATCTTGTACCCTTCGAGTTTTTAGCTGAATTTTTTATACATGGCAACAGAAAAACAAAGATCACATCTAAAAAGTTTGGGGCCAATACTCCTTCTGAAAAAATTTTAAAAAATCCCGAACCACAAAAGGTTTTGAAAATTGTGAAAAATGGAAAACGAGTCATCTTGCCATGAAACTTCACGTGAAGGTTTAAGGGACCATTGTATGAATTTACAAGCCATGAAAATGGCATTGGCACACAGAAATATGAAGATGTGCAAAAACCCACCTACCACCCTATCGATCCACGGCTTGCGCATCCCGTCTCTCTGGTCGGCGTAGTGCCCGCCTGCCCGCCCGCCCGCTCGTTTCGTCAGTTGGCTTAGGTATATGGAGTTAATTCCCAGTCTAAGATTGGACCGGACTGAGGGTTGTGGCAGCAGGATCGGCAGCATGCAGATGGGGACCCGGTCGATTCCTGACTTGCGCATCCCGCCCCTCTGGCCGGCTAAGAGCCCGCACGCTCGTTTCGTGGGTTGACTTAGGCATACGGAGTTCATTCCCAGTCTAAGCATACGGAGTTCATTCCCAGTCTAAGATCAGACCGGACCGAAGGTTGCGGCAGCACATGCTGGGCTCGGGCATGTGCTGGTGCCGCATTTTTCTTCGTCGGGGCACCATCACCGGAGCATCATTGGAGAACCTGACCGACGGCATTGGGGTTCCGACGATCGGGGGGGCCGGGGGTGTGCGCACATGATGTGCGATGGGTACTGGTACTTGGCCCTTATATTGGCCCCCTATCCCTCATCAAACCTCGAGAACTCACACCCCCTTAAAGAGCATTTGAGATTTTACTGGTTTGCTGCCAGTGGCCATTAAAGTGTCCGAAATGGGGACACTTTTTTCAAATGGTCACAAAATCTTGTACACCTTGAGTTTTTAGCTGAATTTTTTTGTGCATACCAACGAAAATACAAGGATCATGTCTACCAAGTTTCGGGCCAAAACTCCTTTCGAAAAAATTTAAAAAAATCTCGAACCGCCAAAGGTTTCAAAAATCATGAAAAATAGAAAACGAGTCATCTTGCCATGAAACTTCACGTGAAGGCTTAAGGGACCATTGTATGAATTTAGAAGCCATAAAAATGGCATTGGCATGCAGAAATATGAAGATGTGCCTAAACCCACCTACCACCCTATCGATCCACGGCTTGCGCATCCTGTCTCTCTCACCGGCGTAGTGCCCGCCCGCCCGCTCGTTTCGTCGGTTGGCTTATGCATACGAAGTTCATTCCAAGTCTAAGATCAGACCGGACTGAGGGTTACAGCAGCAGGATCAGCAGCACATAGAGGGGGACCCAGTCGATCCCCGGATTGCGCATCCCGCACCTCTGGCCGGCTGAGCACCAGCACGCTCGTTTTGTGGGTTGACTTAGGCATACGGAGTTCATACCCAGCCTAAGCATACGGAGTTCATTCCCAGTCTAAGATCGGACTAGACCGAGGGTTGTGGCAGCACATGCTAGGCTCGAGCATGTGCTGGTGCCATATTTTTCTTCATCGGGGCGCCATCGTCGGAGCATCGTTGGAGAACCTGATCGGCGACATTGGGGTTCCGACGAACGGGGGGTCCGGGGGGGTGTGCGCACATGACTTGCAATGGGTGCTGGTAGTTGGCCCTTATATTCGCCCCCTATCCCTCATGAAACCTCGAGAACTCACACCCCCTTAAAGAGCATTTGAGATTTTACAGGTTTGCTGCCAGTAGCCATTAAAGTGTCTGAAATGGGGACACTTTTTTCAAATGGTCACAAAATCTTGTACACTTTCATTTTTTAGTTGAATTTTTTTGTGCATGCCAAAAATAATACAAGGATCACATCTACCAAGTTTGGGGCCAAAAATTCTTCCGAAAAAAATTTAAAAAATCTCGAACCGTAAAAAGTTTTGAAAATCATGAAAAATAGAAAACGAGTCGTCTTGCCATGAAACTTCATGTGAAGGCCTAAGGGACCATTGTATGAATTTACAATCCATAAAAATGGCATTGGCACTCAGAAATATGAAGATGTGCATAAACCCACCTTCCACCCTATCGATCAACGGCTTGCGTATCCCGTTTCTCTGGCCGACGTAGTGCCCGACCACCCGCCTGCTCGCTCGTTTCATTGGGTGGCTTAGGCATACAGAGTTCATTCCCAGTGTAAGATTGGACCGGACTGAGGGTTGCGGCAGCAGGATCGGTAGCACGCAGAGGGGGACCCGGCCAATCCTCGACTTACGCATCCTGCCCCTCTGGCCGGTTGAGCGCCTGCACGCTCGTTTTGTGGGTTGACTTAGGCATACAGAGTTCATTCCTAGTTTAAGCATACGGAGTTCATTCCCAGTCTAAGATCAGACCGGACCGAGGGTTACGGCAGCACATGCTAGGCTCGGGCATATGCTGGTGCCGTATTTTTCTTTGCCAGGGCACCATCGTCGGAGCATCGTCGGAGAACCTGACTGGCATCATTGGGGTTCCGACGATCGGGGGGCTGGGGGGTGTGCGCACATGATGTGCGACGGGTGCTGGTACTTGGCCTTTATATTGGCCCCCTATCCCTCATCAAGCCTCGAGAACTCACACCCTTTTAAAGAGCATTTGAGATTTTACAGGTTTGCTGCCAGTAGCCATTAAAGTGTCTAAAATGGGGACACTTTTTTCAAATGGTCACAAAATCTTGTACACTTCGATTTTTTCGCTGAATTTTTTTGTGCATGCCAAAAAAAATACAAGGATCATGTATACTAAGTTTAGGACCAAAAAGCCTTCCGAAAAAAATTTAAAAAATCTCAAACCACAAAAAGTTTCGAAAATTGTGAAAAATAGAAAATGAGTCATCTTGCAATGAAACTTCACGTGAAGGCTTAAGGGACCATTGTATGAATTTACAAGATATAAAAATGGCATTGGCAGGTAGAAATATGAAGATGTGCCTAAACCCACCTACCACGCTATCGATCCACGGCTTGCGCATCCCGTCTCTCTGGCCGACGTAATGCCCGCCTGCCCGCCCACTCGTTTCGTCGGTTGGCTTAGGCATACGGAGTTCATTCCCAGTCTAAGATTAGACCAGAATGAGGGTTGCGGCTGTAGGATCGTCAGCACCCAGAGGGGGAGCCAACCAATCCCCGGCTTGCGCATCCCGCCCCTCTGACCGGTGTAGTGCCCGACCGTCTGTCCGCCCGCTCATTTCGTCGGTTGGCTTAGGCATATGGAGTTCATTCCCAGTCTAAGATTGGATTGGACTGAGGGTTACAGTAGTAGGATCGGTAGCACGTAGAGGGGGACCCGACCGATCCTCGACTTGCGCATCCCACCCCTCTGGCCGACTGAGCGCCTGCATGCTCGTTTCGTGGGTTGACTTAGGCATACGGAGTTCATTACCAGTCTAAGCAAATGGAGTTCTTTCCCAGTCTAAGATCAGACTGGATTGAGGGCTATGGCAGCAGGATCGATAGCATGTAGAGGGGGACCCGATCGATCCCCAGCTTGCGCATCCCGCCCCTCTGGCCGGCTGCGCGCCTGTACGCTCGTTTCGTGGGTTGACTTAGGCATACAGAGTTCATGCCCAGTCTAAGCATACAAAGTTCATTCCCAGTCTAAGATCAGACCGAATCGAGGGTTGTGGCAGCCCATGCTGGGCTCAGGCATGTGCTGGAGCCGCATTTTTCTTCGTCGAGGCACCATCATCGGAGCATTGCCGGAGAACCTAACCGGCAGCAATGGGGTTCCGACGATCTGGGGGGTCGGGGCGGTATGCGCACATGATGTGCGATGGGTGCTGGTACTTGGCCCTTATATTGGCCCCCTATCCCTCATCAAACCTCAAGAACTCACACCCCCTTAAAGAGCATTTGAGATTTTACAGGTTTGTTGCCAGTAGCCATTAAAGTGCCTGAAATGCGGACACTTTTTTCAAATGGTCACAAAATCTTGTACACTTTGAGTTTTTAGCTGAATTTTTTGTGCATGCCAAAAAAAATACAATATCACGTCTACCAAGTTTGGGGCCAAAACTCCTTCAAAAAAAATTTTAAAAAATCCCGAACCGCAAAAAGTTTCGAAAGTCATGAAAAATAGAAAATGAGTCGTCTTGCCATGAAACTTCATGTGAAGGCCTAAGGGACCATTGTATTAATTTACAAGCTAGAAAAATGGCATTGGCATGCAGAAATATGAAGATGTTCCTAAACCCACCTACCACTCTATCGATCAACGACTTGCGCATCCCGTTTCTCTGGCCGGCGTAGTGCCCGACCACCCACCCGCTCATTTCGTCGGTTGGCTTAGGCATACGGAGTTCATTCCTAGTCTAAGATCAGATCAGACCGAGGGTTGCGGCAGCAAGATCGGCAGCACGTAGAGTGGGACCCGGCCGATCCCCGGCTTACACATCCAGCCCCTCTGGCCAGCTGAGTGCCCGCACGCCCGTTTCGTGGGTTGACTTAGGCATACAGAGTTCATTCCCAATCTATCCCTTATATTGGTGCTGGTACTTGGCCCTTATATTGGCCCTCTATCCCTCATCAAACCTCCAGAACTCGAACCCCTTAAAGAGCATTTGAGATTTTACAGGTTTGCTGCCAGTAGCCATTAAAGTGTTTGAAATGCGGACATTTTTTTCAAATGGTCACAAAATCTTGTATACTTTGAGTTTTTGGCTGATTTTTTTTATGCATGCCAAAAAAAATACAGGGATGACATCTACCAAGTTTGTTGTCAAAACTCCTTTCGAAAAAATTTTAAAAAATCCCGAACCGTAAAAGGTTTCAAAAATCTTGAAAAATATAAAACGAGTCGTCTTGCCACGAAACTTCACGTGAAGGCTTAAGGGACCATTGTATGAATTTACAAACCATAAAAATGGCATTGGCATGCAGAAATATGAAGATGTGCCTAAACCCACCTACCACCCTATCGATCTACGGCTTACGCATCCCGTTTCTCTGGCCGACGTAGTGCTCACCTGCCCGCTGGCCCGCTCGTTTTGTCGATTGGCTTAGGTATACGGAGTTCATTCCCATTCTAAGATCGGACCGGACTGAGGGTTGCGGTAGCAGGATTGGCAGCACACAGAGGGGGACCCGACCGATCCCCGGGTTGCGTATCCAACCCCTTTTACCGGCTAACTGCCCGCACGCCTGTTTCGTGGGTTCACTTAGGCATACGGAGTTCATTCCCAGTCTAAGCATACGGAGTTCATTCCCAGTCTAAGATCATACCGAACTGAGGGTTGTGGTAGCACATGCTGGGCTCGGGCATGTGCTGGTGCCGCATTTTTCTTCGTCGGGGCACCATTTTCGGAGCATCGTCGGAGAACCTGACCCGCAGTATTGGGGTTTCGGTGATTGGGGGCCGGGGGCGGTGTGCGCACATGATGTGCGATGGGTGCCAGTACTTGGCCCTTATATTGGCCCTCTATCCCTCATCAAACCTCTAGAACTCGCACCCCTTAAAGAGCATTTGAGATTTTACAGGTTTGCTGCCAGTAGCCATTAAAGTGTTTGAAATGGGGACATTTTTTTCAAATGGTCACAAAATCTTGTACACTTTGAATTTTTGGCTGATTTTTTTTATGCATGCCAAAAAAAATACAGGGATGACGTCTACCAAGTTTGGGGCCAAAACTCCTTTCAAAAAAATTTCAAAAAATCCCAAACCGTAAAAGGTTTCGAAAATCTTGAAAAATAGAAAACGAGTCATCTTGCCATGAAACTTCACGTGAAGGCTTAAGGGACCATTGTATGAATTTACAAGCCACAAAAATGGCATTGGCATGTAGAAATATGAAGATGTGCCTAAACCCATTTACCACCCTATCGATCCACGGCTTGCGCATCCCATCTCTCTGGCCGGCGTAGTGCCCGCCCACTCATTTCATCGATTGGCTTAGGCATACGGAGTTCATTCCTAGTCAAAGATCAGATTGGACTGAGGGTTGCGGCAGCAAGATCGGTAGCACATAGAGTGGCACCCGGCCAATCCCTGGCTTGTGCATCCTGCCCCTCTGGCCGGCTGAGCATCCGTACGCCTATTTTGTGGGTTGACTTAGGCATATGGAGTTCATTCCCAGTCTAATATCGGACCGGACCAAGGGTTGTGGCAGCACATGCTTGGCTTAGGCATGTGGTGGTGCCGCATTTTTCTTCACCGGGGTGCCATCGTCGGAGCATCGTCGGAGAACCTGACCGACGGCATTGGGGTTCCGGTGATTGGGGGGGTGGGGGGAGGGTGTGCGCACATGATGTGCGATGGGTGCTGGTACGTGGCCCTTATATTTGCCCCCTATCCCTCATCAAACCTCGAGAGCTCATACCCCTTTAAAGAGCATTTGAGATTTTACAGGTTTGCTGCCAGTAGCCATTAAAGTGTCTGAAATAGGGACACTTTTTTCAAATGGTCACAAAATCTTGTACACTTCAAATTCTAAGTTGAATTCTTTTATGCATGCCGACAAAAATACAGGGATGACGTCTACCAAGTTTGGGGCCAAAACTCCTTCCGAAAAAATTTTAAAAAATCCCAAATCATAAAAGGTTTCGAAAATCTTGAAAAATAGAAAACGAGTCGTCTTGCCATGAAACTTCACGTGAAGGCTTAAGGGACCATTGTATGAATTTACAAACCATAAAAATAGCATTGGCATGCAAAAATATGATGATGTGCCTAAACCCACCTACCACCCTATCGATCGACGGCTTGCGCATCCCGTCTCTCTGGCCGGCGTACTACCCGCCCGCCCGCCTGCCCGCTCGTTTCGTCGGTTGGCATAGGCATACGGAGTTCAATCCCAGTCTAAGATCGAACTGGACTGAGGGTTGTGGCAGTAGGATCGGAAGCACGCAGAGGGTGACCCAACCGATCCCCGGCTTGCGCATGCCGCCCCTCTGGCTGGCTGAACGCCCGCACGGTTGTTTCGTGGGTTGACTTAAGCATACGGAGTTCATTCCCAGTCTAAGCATACGGAGTTAATTCCCAGTCTAAGCATACGGAGTTCATTCCCAGTCTAAGATCATATCGGACCAAGGGTTGCGGCAGCTCATGCTGAGCTTGGGCATGTGCTGGTGCCGTATTTTTCTTTCTCGGAGCATCATCGGAGAACTTGACCGGCGGCATTGGGGTTCCGACGATTGGGGGGGCCGGGGGTGGTGTGCGCACATGATGTGCGATGGCTGCTGGTACTTGGCCCTTATATTGGCCCCCTATCCCTCATCAAACCTTGAGAACTCACACCCCCTTAAAAAGCATTTGAGATTTTACAGGTTTCCTGCCAGTAGCCATTAAAGTGTCTAAAATGGGGACACTTTTTTCAAATGGTCACAAAATCTGGTACACTTCGGGTTTTTAGCTGAATTTTTTTGTGCATGCCAAAAAAAATACAAGGATCACGTCTAGAAAATTTGGGGCCAAAACTCCTTCCAAAAAAAATTTAAAAAATCCCGAACCGTAAAAAGTTTCAAAAATCGTGAAAAATAAAAAACGAGTCGTCTTGCCATGAAACTTCACGTGAAGGCTTAAGGGACCATTGTATGAATTTACAAGCCATAAAAATGGCATTGGCACATAGAAATATGAAGATATGCCTAAACCTACTTACCACTCTATCGATCCACGATTTGCGCATCCCGTCTCTCTGGCCGACGTAGTGCCCGCCCGCCCGTCCACTCGTTTCGTTAGTTGGCTTAGGCATATGGAGTTCATTCCCAATCTAAGATCATACTGGACCGAGGGTTGTGGCAGCAGGATCAGCAGCACGTAGAGGGGGACCCGACCGATCCCCGGCATGCGTATCGCGCCCCTTTGGCCGGCTGAGCGCCCGCACGCTCGTTTCGTGGGTTGACTTAGGCATACGGAGTTCATTCCCATTCTAAGATCGGACCGCATCGAGGGTTGCGGCAGCACAAGCTGGGCTCGGGCATGTGTTGGCGCCGCATTTTTCTTCACCGAGGCACCATCGCCGGAGCATCGTCGGAGAACCTGACCGGTGGCCTTAGGTTCCGACGATCGAGGGGGTCGGAAGGGGTGTGCACACATGATGTGCAATGGGTGCTGGTCCTTGGCCCTTATATTGGCCCCCTATCCCTCATCAAACCTCGAGAACTCACACCCCCTTAAAGAGCATTTGAAATTTTACAGGTTTGCTGCCAGTAGCCATTAAAGTGTCTGGAATGGGGACACTTTTTTCAAATGGTCACAAAATCTTGTACACTTCGAGTTTTTAGCTGATTTTTTTTATGCATGCCAAAAAAAATACAAGGATCACGTCTACCGAGTTTGGGGTAAAACTCCTTCCGAAAAAATTTTAAAAAATCCTGAACCCCAAAAAGATTCAAAAATCATGAAAAATAAAAAACGAGTCGTCTTGCCTTGAAACTTCACGTGAAGGCTTAAGGGACCATTGCATGAATTTACAAGCCATAAAAATGGCATTGGCATGCAGAAATATGAAAACGTTCCTAGACCCACCTACCACCCTATCGATCCACGGCTTGCGCATCCCGACTCTCTGGCCGACGTAGTGCCCGCCCACCCGTCTGGTCGCTCGTTTTGTCGGTTGGCTTAGGCATACGGAGTTCATTCCCAGTCTAGGATTTGACCGGGCTGAGGGTTGCGGTAGCAGGATCGGTAGCACACAGAGATGGACTCGGTCGATCCTCGACTTTCGTATCCTGCCCCTCTGGCCAGCTGAGCTCTTGCACGCTTGTTTCGTGGGTTGACTTAGGCATACGGAGTTAATTCCCAGTCTAAGCATACGGAGTTCATTCCCAGTCAAAGATCGGACCAGGCCGAGGGTTGCGGTAGCACATGCTGGGCTCGGGCATGTGTTGGTGCCGCATTTTTCTTCCCCAGATCATCGGTGGAGAACCTGACCGACGGCACTGGGGTTCCGGTGACGAGGGGGCCGAGGGGGGTATGCGCACATGATGTGCGATGGGTGCTGATACTTGGCCCTTACATTTGCCCCCTATCCCTCATCAAACCTCGAGAACTCACACCCCCTTAAAGAGCATTTGAGATTTTACAGGTTTGCTGCCAGTAGCCATTAAAGTGTCTAAAATGGGGACACTTTTTTCAAATGGTCACAAAATCTTGTACACTTTGAGTTTTTAGCTGAATTTTTTTTGTGCATGCCAATAAAAATAAAAGGATCACGTCTATCAAGTTGGGGCAAAAACTCCTTTCGAAGAAATTTTAAAAAATCTTGAACCGTAAAAAGTTTCAAAAATCGTGAAAAATATAAAACGAGTCATCTTGCCATGAAACTTCACGTGAAGGCTTAAGGGACCATTGTATGAATTTACAAGCCATAAAAATTGCATTGGCATGCAGAAATATGAAGATGTGCCTAAACCCACCTTCTCGCCTATCGATCCACGGCTTGCGTATCCAGTCTCTCTGGCCGACGTAGTGCCCGCCCGCCCGTCTGCTGGTTTCATCAGTTGGCTTAGGCATATGGAGTTCATTCCCAGTCAAGGATCAGACTAGGCTAAGGGTTGCGGTAACAGGATCGGCGGCATATAGAGATGGACCCGGTCGATCCTCGACTCGTGCATCCCGCCCCTCTGGCCGACTGAGCGCCCGTACACTCGTTTCGTGGGTTGACATAGGCATACAGAGTTCATTCCCAATATAAGCATATAGAGTTCATTCGCAGTCTAAGATCAGACCGGATCGAGGGTTGCGGCAGCACATGCTAGGCTCGGGCATGTGCTGGTGCTGCATTTTTCTTCACCGGGGCACCATCATCAGAGCTGTACCGAAGAACCTGATCAACAGCATTGGGGTTCCAGCGATTGGGGGGGTCGGGGGGGTGTGCACACATGATGTACGAAGGGTGCTGGTACTTGGCCCTTATATTGGCCCCCTATCTCTCATCAAACCTCGAGAACTCACACCCCTTAAAGAGCATTTGAGATTGTACAGGTTTGCTGCCAGAAGCCATTAAAGTGTCTAAAATGGGGACACTTTTTTCAAATGGTCACAAAATCTTTTACGCTTCGAGTTTTAAGCTGAATTTTTTTGTTTGGGGGCAAAACTCCTTTCGAAAAAATTTTAAAAAATCTCAGACCGCAAAAAGTTTCGAAAATCGTGAAAAATAGAAAACGAGTCGTCTTTCCATGAAACTTCATGTGAAGGCTTAAGGGACCATTGTATGAATTTACAAGCCATTAAAATGGCATTGGCACATAGAAATATGAAGATGTGCCTAAACCCACCTACCATCCTATCGATACACGGCTTGCGCGTCCCGTCTCTCTAGCCGACGTAGTGCCCACCCGCCCGCCCACCCGCTCATTTCATCGGTTGGCTTTGGTAGACGGAGTTCATTCCCAGTCTAAGATCGGACCAGACCGAGGGTTACGATAGCAGGATCAGTAGCACACAGAAGGGGACACGGCCGATCCCCGGCTTGCGCATCCCGCCCCTCTGGCCAGCTGAGCACCCGCAGGATCGTTTTATGGGTTGACTTAGGCATACGAAGTTCATTCCCAGTCTAAGCATACGGAGTTCATTCCCAGTCTAAGATCAGACCGGACCGAATGTTGCGGCAGCAGGATCGACAGCACGTAGAGGGGGACCCGACCGATCCCCGGCTTGCGCATCCCGCCCCTCTGGCCGGCTGAGCACCCGCACGCTCATTTCATAGGTTGACTTAGGCATATGGAGTTCATTCGTAGTCTAAGCATATGGAGTTCATTCCCAGTCTAAGATCGGACCAGACCGAGGGTTGTGGCAGGAAATGCTAGGCTTCAGCATGTGCTGGTGCCGTATTTTTCTTTGCCGGGGCACCATCGTCAGAGCTTCGTCAGACAACCTGACCGACGGCATTGGGGTTTCGATGATTGGGGGGCCCGGAGGGGTATGCACACATGATGTGTGGCGGGTGCTGGTACTTGGCCCTTATATTGGCCCCCTATCCCTCATCAAACCTCGAGAACTCACACCCCTTAAAGACCATTTAAGATTTTACAAGTTTGCTGCCAGTAGCAATTAAAGTGTCTGAAATGGGGACACTTTTTTCAAATGGTCACAAAATCTTGTACACTTCAATTTTTCAACTGAATTTTTTTATGCGTGCAAAAAAAAAATACAAAGATCCCGTCTACCATGTTTGGGGCCAAAACTCCTTTCGAAAAAATTTTAAAAAATCCCGAATTGCAAAAAGTTTTGAAAATTATGAAAAATAGAAAACGAGTCATCTTGCCATGAAACTTCACGTGAAGGCTTAAAGGACCATTGTATGAATTTACAAGCCATAACAATGGCATTGGCATGGAGAAATATGAAGATGTACCTAAACCCACCTACCACCGTATCGATCCACGGCTTGTGCATCCCGTCTCTCTGGCCGACGTAGTGCCCGCCCGCCCACCCGCTCGTTTCACCGATTGGCTTAGGCATACGGAGTTCATTCCCAGCCTAAGATTGAACCGGATAGAGGGTTGCAGTAGCAGGATTGGTAGCACACAGAGGGGGACCTGGCCGATCCCCGGCTTGCGCATCCCGCCCCTCTGCCCCGCTGTGCGCCCGTATGCTCGTTTCGTGGGTTGACTTAGGCATACGGAGTTCATTCCCTATCTAAGATTGGACCGGACCAAGGATTGCGGCAGTAGGATCGACAGCACGTAAAGGGGGACCCGATCGATCCCCGACTTGCGCATCCCGCCCCTCTGGCCGACTGAGCGCACGCACGCTCGTTTCGTAGGTTGACTTAGGCATACAGAGTTCATTCCTAGTCTAAGCATATGGTGTTCATTCCCAGTCTAAGATCAAACTGGACCGAGGGTTACGACAACACATGCTGGGCTTAGGCATGTGCTGGTGTCGCATTTTTCTTCGTCGGGGCACCATCATCGAGGCATCGTCGGAGAACCTGACCGGTCGCATTGGGGTTCTGACGATCGGGGGGGCCGGGGGTGTGCACACATGGTGTGCGATGGGTGTTGGTACTTGGCCCTTATATTAGCCCCATATCCCTCATCAAACCTCAAAAACTCACACCCCCTTAAAGAGCATTTGAGATTTTACAGGTTTGCTGCCAGTAGCCGTTAAAGTATTTGAAATGGGGACACTTTTTTCAAATGGTCACAAAATCTTGTACACTTCAAGTTTTTAGCTGAATTTTTTTATGCGTGCCAAAAAAAAATACAAGGATCACCTCCACTAAGTTTGGGGCCAAAACTCCTTTCGAAAAAATTTTAAAAAATCTCGAACCGTAAAAAGTTTCAAAAATCCTAAAAAATAGAAAACGAGTCGTGTTGCCATGAAACTTCAGGTGAAGGCTTAAAAGAGCATTGTATGAATTTACAAGCCATAAAAATGGCATTGGCACGTAGAAATATGAAGATGTGTGTAAACCCACCTACCACACTATCGATCCACGACTTGCGCATCCCGTCTCTCTGGCCGACGTAGTGCCCGCCCACCCGCCCGTCTGCTTGTTTCGTCGGTTGGCTTAGGAATACGGAGTTCATTCCCAGTGTAATATCAGACCAGACTGAGGGTTACGGCAGCAAGATCGGTAGCAAGAAAAGAAGGACCCGGCCGATCCTCGACTTGTGCATCTTGCCCCTCTGGCCGGCTGAGCGCCCGCACACTCGTTTCATGGGTTGACTTAGCCATACAGAGTTCATTCCCAGTCTAAGCATACGCAGTTCATTCCCAGTCTAAGATCGGACCGGACCGAAAGTTGCGGCAACACATGCTGGGCTCGGGCATGTGTTGGTGCCGCATTTTTCAACCCCGGGGCACCATCACCGGAGCATCGCCGAAAAACTTGACCGACGGTATTGGGGTTTCGACGATCGGGGGGCCGAGGGGGTGTGCGCACATGATGTGCGATGGGTGCTGGTACTTGGCCCTTATATTGGCCCCTATCCCTCATCAATCCTCGAGAACTCACATCCCCTTAAAGAGCATTTGAGATTTTACAGGTTTGCTGCCAGTAGCCATTAAAGTATCTAAAATGGGGACACTTTTTTCAAATGGTCCCAAAATCTTGTACACTTCGAGTTTTTAGCTGAATTTTTTTGTGCATGCCAACAAAAATAAAAGGATCACATCTACCAAGTTTGGGGCCAAAAATCCTTCAGAAAAAATTTTAAAAAATCCCGAACCCCAAAAAGTTTCAAAAATCATGAAAAATAAAAACGAGTTGTCTTGCCATGAAACTTCACGTAAAGGCTTAAGGGACCATTGTATGAATTTACAAGCCATAAAAATGGCATTGGAATACAGAAATATGAAGATGTGCCTAAACCCACCTACCACCCTATCGATCCACGGCTAGCGCATCCCGTCTCTCTGGTCGGCGTAGTGCCTGCCCGCCCACCCATTTGTTTCATCGGTTGGCTTAGGCATACGGAGTTCATTCCCAGTCTAAGATCAGATCGGACTGAGGGTTGCGGCAGCAGGATGGGTAGCACGCAGAGGGGGACCCGGTCGATCTCTGGCTTGCGCATGCCGCCCCTCTGGCCGGTTGAGCGCCCGCACGCTCATTTTATGGGTTGACTTAGGCATACGGAGTGCATTCCCAGTCTAAGATCAGACCGGAGTGAGGGTTGCAGCAGCACATGCTGGGCTCGGGCATGTGCTGGTTCCGCATTTTTCTTCGTCGGGGCACCATCGCCGGAGAACCTGACCGACGGCATTAGGGTTCAGGCGATCAGGGGGGCCGGGGGGGGTGTGCACACATGATGTGTGATGGGTGCTCATACTTGGCCCTTATATTGGCCACTTATCACTCATCAAACCTCTAGAACTCACACCCCCTTAAAGAGCATTTGAGATTTTACAGGTTTGCTGCCAGTAGCCATTAAAGTGTTTGAAATGGGGACACTTTTTTAAAATGATCGCAAAATCTTGTACACTTCGAGTTTTTACCTAAATATTTTTGTGCATGCCTACAAAAATAGAGGGATCACGTCTACCAAGTTTGGGGCCAAAATTCCTTCCGAAAAAATTTTAAAAAATCTTGAACCGCAAAAAGTTTCAAAAATCGTGAAAAATAGAAAATGAGTCGTCTTACCATGACACTTCACGTGAAGGCTTAAGGGACCATTGTATGAATTTGCAGGCCATAAAAAAGGCATTGGCATATAGAAATATGAAGATGCGCCTAAACCCACCTACCACCCTATTGAACCATGGCTTGCGCATCCCGTCTCTCTGGCCGACGTAGTGCCCGCCCGCCTGCCCGCCCGCTCGTTTCGTCGGTTGGCTTAGGCATATGGAGTTCATTCCTAGTCTAAGATCCGACTGGACCGAGGGTTGTGGCAGCAAGATCGGCAGCATGCAGAGGGGGACTCGGCCAATCCTTGGCTTGCGCATCCTACCCCTCTGGCCGGCTAAGTGCCTGCACACTCGTTTCGTGGGTTGACTTAGGCATGCGGATTTCATTCCCAGTCTAAGCATACGGAGTTCATTCCCAGTCTAAGATCGGACCGGACCAAGGGTTGCGACAGCACATGATAGGCTCGGGCAAGGGCTGTTGTCACATTTTTCTTCACCGGGGCACCATCGTCGGAGCATCCCGGAGAACCTGACCGACGGCATTGGGGTTTCGACGAACAGGGGGGCCGGGGGGAGTGTGCGGACATGATGTGCGATGGGTGCTGGTACTTGGCCCTTATATTAGCCCCCTATCCCTCATAAAACCTCGAGAACTCACACCCCCTTACAGAGCATTTGAGATTTTACAGGTTTGCTGCCAGTAGCTATTAAAGTGTCTGAAATAGGGACACTTTTTTCAAATGGTCACAAAATCTTGTACACTTCGAGTTTTTAGCTGAATTTTTTTGTGCATGCCAACAAAATACAAGGATCACGTCTACCAAGTTTGGGGCCAGAACTCCTTTTGAAAAAATTTTAAAAAATCTGGAACTGCAAAAAGTTTCAAAAATCATGAAAAATAGAAAACGAGTCATCTTGCCTTAAAACTTCAGGTGAAGGCTTAAGGGACCATTGTATGAATTTACAAGCCATAAAAATGGCATTGGCATGCAGAAATATGAAGATCTTCCTAAACCCACCTACCATCCTATCGATCCACGGCTTGCGCATCCCATCTCTCTGGTCGGTGTAGTGCCCGTCCGCCCACTTATTTTGTCGGTTGGCTTAGGCATATTGAGTTCATTCCCAGTCTAAGATTCGAATAGACCGAGGGTTGCGGCAAAGGAGGACCGAGGCTTAGGCATAGGGTTGGCTTAGGCATACGGAGTTCATTCCCAGTCTAAGATCGGACTAGACCGAGGGTTGCGACAGCACATGCTGGGCTCGAGCATTTGCTGGTGCCGTATTTTTCTTCGTCGGTGCACCATCCTCGGAGCATTTTCGGAAAACCTAACCGACGGCATTGGGGTTCCGGCGATCGGAGGGGCCAGGGGGGGTGTGCACACATGATGTGCGGTGGGTGCTGGTACTTGGCCCTTATATTGACCCCCTGTCCCTCATCAAACATTGAGAACTCACACCCCCTTAAAGAGCATTTGAGATTTTACAGGTTTGCTGCCGGTACCCATTAAAGTGTCTGAAATGGGGACACTTTTTTCAAATGGTCACAAAATCTTTTACACTTTGAGTTTTTACCTGAATGTTTTTCTGCAAGCCAACAAAAATACAATGATCACATCTACCAAGTTTGGGGCTAAAAATCCTTCCGAAAAAATTTTAAAAAATCCCGAACTGTAAAATGTTTCAAAAATCATGAAAAATAGAAAACGAGTCGTCTTGCCATGAAACTTCACGTGAAGGCTTAAGGGACCATTGTATGAATTTACAAGCCATAAACATGGCATTGGCACACAGAAATATGAAGATGTGCCTAAACCCACCTACCACCCTATCGATCCACGGCTTGCACATCCCGTCTCTCTGGCTGGCGTAGTGCCCACCCGCCCGTTCGTTTCGTCGGTTGGCTTAGGCATACGAAGTTCATTTTGCAGGATCAGCAGCACGCAGAGGGGGACCCGACTGATCCCCTCCTTGCGCATCCCGTCCCTCTGGCCGGCTGAGCGCCCGCACGCTCGTTTCGTGGCTTGACTTAGCCATACAGAGTTCATTCCCAGTCTAAGCGTACAGAGTTCTTTCCCAGTCTAAGATCGAACCAGACCGAGGGTTGTGGCAGTACATGCTGGGCTCGGGCATGTGCTGGTGCCGCATTTTTCTTCGTCGAGGCACCATCGCCGGAGCATCGCCAGAGAACCTGACCGGCGGCATTGGGGTTTTGACGATCGGGGTGGCCGGGGGGGTGTGCGCACATGATTTGCGATGGGTGCTGGTACTTGGCCCTTATATTGGCCCCCTATCCCTCATCAAACCTCGAGAACTCACACCCCCTTAAAGAGCATTTGAGATTTTACAGGTTTGCTGCTAGTAGCCATTAAAGTGTCTGAATTAGGGGCACTTTTTTCAAATGGTCACAAAATCTTGTACACTTTGAGTTTTTAGCTGAATTGTTTTGTGCAGGCCAACAAAAATACAAGGATCACACCTACCAAGTTTGGGGCCAAAAATACTTCCTAAAAAATTTTAAAAAATCTCGAACCGCAAAAAGTTTCAAGAATCATGAAAAATAAAAAACGAGTCATCTTGCCATGAAACTTCACATGAAGGCTTAAGGGACCATTGTATGAATTTACAAGCCATAAAAATGGCATTGGCACACAGAAATATGAAGATGTGCCTAAATCCACCAACCACCCTCTCGATCCATGGCTTGCGCATCCCGTCTCTCTAGTCGGTGTAGTGCCCGCCTACCCGACCATCCGCTCGTTTCGTCGGTTGGCTTAGGCTTACGGAGTTCATTCCAAGTCCAAGATCGGACGGGACCGAGGGTTGCGGTAGTAGGATCGGCAGCACGCAAAGGGGGATGCGGTCGATCCCTGGCTTGCGTATCCCGCCCCTCTGGCCGGCTGAGCGCCTGCACGCTCGTTTCGTAGGTTGACTTAGGCATACGGAGTTCATTCCCAGTCTAAGCATACGGAGTTCTTTCCCAGTCTAAGATCGGACCAGACCGGGGGTTGTGGCAGCACATGCCAGGCTCGGGCATGTGCTGGTGCCACATTTTTCTTCACCGAGGCACCATCGTCGGAGCGTCGCTGGAGAACCTGACCGGCAGCATCGGGATTCCGACGATCGGAGGGGCCGGGGGGGTGTACGAACATGATGTGCGATGGGTGCTGGTACTTGGCCCTTATATTGGCCCCCTATCCCTCATCAAACCTCAAGAACTCACACCCCCTTAAAGTGCATTTGAGATTTTACAGGTTTGCTACTACTAGCAATTAAAGTGTCTGAAATGGGGACACTTTTTTCAAATGGTAACAAAATCTTGTACACTTCGATTTTTTAGCTGAATTTTTTTGTGCATGCCAACAAAAATACAAGGATCATGTCTTCAAAGTTTGGGGCCAAAACTCCTTCTAAAAAAATTTTAAGAAATTTGGAACCGTAAAAAGTTTCAAAAATCCTGAAAAATAGAGAACGAGTCGTCTTGCCATGAAACTTCACGTGAAGGCTTAAGGGACCATTGTATGAATTTACAAGCCATAAAAATGGCATTGGCACATAGAAATATGAAGATGTGCCTAAACCCACCTACCATGGCTTGCGCATCCCGTCTCTCTAGCCGGCGTAGTGCCCGCCCGTCCACCCATTCGCTCGTTTTGTCGGTTGGCTTAGGCATACGGAGTTCATTCCCAGTCTAAGATCGGATTGGACCGAGGGTTGCGGCAGCAGGATCAGCAGCACGCAGAGGGGGACCCGGCTGATCCCCTCCTTGCGCATCCCGTCCCTCTGGCCGGCTGAGCGCCCGCACGCTTGTTTCGTGGCTTGACTTAGCCATATGAAGTTCATTCCCAGTCTAAGCGTACAGAGTTCTTTCCCAGTCTAAGATCGAACCGGACCGAGGGTTGTGGCAGCACATGCCGGGCTCGGGCATGTGCTGGTGCCACATTTTTCTTCGCCGTGGCACCATCGTCGGAGCATCGCCAGAGAACCTGACCGGCGGCATTGGGGTTTCGACGATCGGGGTGGCCGGGGGGGTGTGCGCACATGATTTGCAATGGGTGCTGGTACTTGGCCCTTATATTGGCCCCCTATCCCTCATCAAACCTCGAGAACTCACACCCCCTTAAAGAGCATTTGAGATTTTACAAGTTTGCTACCAGTAGCCATTAAAGTGTCTGAAATGGGGACACCTTT
The DNA here is from genome assembly GCF_047325235.1 of Durio zibethinus. Classification (NCBI taxonomy): domain Eukaryota; kingdom Viridiplantae; phylum Streptophyta; class Magnoliopsida; order Malvales; family Malvaceae; genus Durio; species Durio zibethinus. Next base: position 20,772,140 of record NC_143162.1, on the reverse strand, counting down.
TTCCAATGGTCTCAAAATCTTGTACACTTCGAGTTTTTGGCTGAATTTTTTTGTGCATGCCAACAAAAATACAAGGATCATGTCTACCAAGTTTGGGGCCAAAAATCCTTCCGAAAGAATTTTTAAAAATCCAAAATTGAAAAAAGTTTAGAAAATCATGAAAAATAGAAAACGAGTCGTCTGGCCATGGAACTTCACGTGAAGGCTTAAGGGACCATTGTATCAATTTACAAGCCACAAAAATGGGATTTCCATGCAAAAATATGAAGTTGTGCCTAAACCCACCTATCACCCTATCGATCTGCGGCTTGCATATGGAGTTCATTCCCAGTCTAAGATCAAATCGAACCGAGGGTTACGACAGCACATACTGGGCTCGGGCATGTGCTGGTGCCGTATTTTTCTTCGTCGGGGCAGCATCGTCGGAGCATCGTCGGAGAACCTGACCAGTGGCATTAGGGTTCCGATGATCGGGGGGCCGGGGGGTGTGCGCACATGATGTGTGATGGGTGCTGGTACTTGGTCCTTATATTGGCCCCCTATCCCTCATCAAACCTCGAGAACTCACACCCCCTTAAAGAGCATTTGAGATTTTACAGGTTTGCTGCCAATAGCCGTTAAAGTGTCTGAAATGTGGACACTTTTTTCAAATGGTCACAAAATCTTGTACACTTTGAGTTTCTAGCTGAACTTTTTTTTGCATGCCAACAAAAATAAAATGATCACATCTACCAAGTTTGGGGCCAAAACTCCTTTTGAAATAATTTTAAAAAATCCTGAACCGCAAAAAGTTTTAAAAATCATGAAAAATAAAAAACGAGTCGTCTTACCATGAAACTTCATGTGAAGGCTTAAGGGACCATTGTATGAATTTACAAGCCATAAAAATGGCATTGGCACACAGAAATATGAAGATGTGCTTAAACCCACCTACCACTCTACCGATCCACGGCTTGGGCACCCCGTCTCTCTGGCCAGCGTAGTGCCCGCCTGCTCGCCCGCACGTTTCTTCGGTTGGTTAAGGCATACGGAGTTCATTCCCAGTGTAAGATCAGACAGGACCAAGGGTTGCAGCAGTAGGATCGGCAGCACGCAAAGGGGGACCCGGTCGATCCCCAACTTGCGCATCCTGCCTTTCTGGTCGACTGAGTGCCCGCACGCTTGTTTCGTAGGTTGACTTAGGCATACGGAGTTCATTCCCAATCTAAGTATACGGAGTTCATTCCCAATCTAAGATTAGATTAGACCGAGGGTCGCGACAGCACATGCTGGACTCGGGCATGTGCTGGTGTCGCATTTTTCTTCGTCGGGGCACCATCACCGGAGCATCGCCGGAGAACCTGACCGGCGGCATTAAGGTTCCGATGATCGGGGGGGCCAAGGGGGGTGTGCGCACATGATGTATGATGGGTGCTGGTACTTGGACCTCGAGAACTCACACCACCTTAAAGAGCATTTGAGATGTTATAGGTTTGCTGCCAGTAGCCTTTAAAGTGTCTGAAATGGGGACACTTTTTTCAAACGGTCACAAAATCTTGTACACTTCGAGTTTTTAGCTGAATTTTTTTGTGCATGCCAAAAAAGATACAATGATCATGTCTACCAAGTTTGGGGCAAAAACTCCTTCCGAAAAAATTTTAAAAAATCCCGAACCGTAAAAAGTTTTGAAAATCGTGAAAAATAGAAAATGAGTCATCTTGCCATGAAACTTCACGTGAAGGCTTAAGGGATCATTGTTTGAATTTACAAGCCATAAAAATGGCATTGGCACATAGAAATATGAAGATGTGCCTACCCACCTACCACCCTATCGATCCACGGCTTGCGCATCCCGTCTCTCTGGCCGACGTAGTGCCCGCCCGCCTGCCCGTTCGTTTCATCGGTTGGCTTAGGTATACAGAGTTCATTCCCAGTAGACTGAGGGTTGCGGTAGCAGGATCGATAGGACACAGAGGGGGACCCGATCGATCCCCGGCTTGCGCATCCCGCCGCTCTGGCCGGTTGAGTGCCCGCACGCTCGTTTCAGGGGTTGACTTAGGCATACGGAGTTCATTCCCAGTCTAAGCATACGGAGTTTTTTCCCAGTCTAAGATCAAAACGGACCGAGGGTTGCGGCAGCACATGCTGGACTCGGGCATGTGCTGGTGCCACATTTTTCTTCGTTGGGGCACCATCGTCGGAGCATCGCCGGAGAACCTTACCGGCGGCATTAGGGTTCCGATGATCGGAGGGGCGGGGGGGGTGTGCGCACATGATGTGTGATGGGTGCTGGTACCTGGCCCTTATATTGGCCCCCTATCGCTCATCAAACCTCGAGAACTCACACCCCCTTAAAGACCATTTGAGATTTTACAGGTTTGCTGCCAGTAGCCATTAAAGTATCTGAAAATGGGGACACTTTTTTCAAATGGTCACAAAATCTTGTACACTTCGAGTTTTTAGCTGAATGTTTTTATGCGTGCTAAAAAAAAATAAAAGGATCACGTCTACCAAGTTCGGGGCCAGAACTCCTTCCGAAAAAATTTTAAAAAATCTCAAACTGCAAAAAGTTTTAAAAATCATGAAAAATAGAAAACGAGTCATCTTGCCATGAAACTTCACGTGAAGGCTTAAGGGACCATTGTATGAATTTACAAGCCATAAAAATGGCATTGGCATGCAAAAATATGAAGATGTTCCAAAACCCACCTACCACCCTATTGATCCACGGCTTGCGCATCCCGTCTCTCTGGCCAGCGTAGTGCCTGCCCGCCCGCCTGCTCGTTTCGTCGGTTGGCTTAGGCATATGGAGTTCATTCCTAGTCTAAGATCAGACTGATCGAGGGTTATGGCAGTAGGATCGGCAGCATGCAGAGTGGGACCCGGCCGATCACCGGCTTGTGCATCCCACCCCTCTGGCCGGCTGAGCGCCCGTACACTCATTTCGTGGGTTGACTTAGGCATACGGAGTTCATTCCCAGTCTAAGCATACAGAGTTCATTCCCAGTCTAAGATCATACCAGACCGAGGGTTGTGGTGGCACATCCTAGGCTCGAGCATCTGCTGCTGCCGCATTTTTCTTCATCGGGGCACCATCACCGAAGCATCGCCAGAGAACCTGACCGACAGCATTGGGGTTCCGGTGATAGAGGGGGTCGGGGGGTGTGCACACATGATGTGCGATAGGTGCTGGTACTTGCCCTTTTATTGGCCCCCTATCCCTCATCAAGCCTCGAGAACTCACACCCCCTTAAAAACCATTTGAGATTTTACAGGTTTGCTGCCAGTAGCCATTAAAGTGTCTGAAGTGGGGACACTTTTTTCAAATGGTCACAAAATCTTGTACACTTCGAGTTTTTAGCTGAATTTTTTTGTGCATGCAAACAAAAATACAAGGATCAGATCTAAAAAGTTTGGGGCTGAAACTCCTTCCGAAAAAATTTTAAAATATCTCGAACCATAAAAAGTTTCAAAAATCATGAAAAATAGAAAACGAGTTGTCTTGCCATGAAACTTCACGTGAAGGCTGAAGGGACCATTGTATGAATTTACAAACCATAAAAATGGCATTGGCATGCAGAAATATGAAGATGTACCTAAACCCACCTACCACCTTATCGATCCACGGCTTGCGGATCCCGTCTCTCTGGGCGGCGCAGTGCCCACCCGCCCGCCCACCCGCACGTTTCATCAGTTGGCTTAGGCATACGGAGTGCATTCCAAGTATAAGATCAGATCAGACCGAGGGTAGCGCCAACAGGATCGGCAGCACACAGAGGGGGACCCGGTCGATCCTCGGCTTGTGCATCCCGCCCCTCTGGCTGGCTGAGCGCCCGTAAGCTCATTTCATGGGTTGACTTAGGCATACGGAGTTCATTCCCAGTGTACACATATGGAGGTCATTCCCAGTCTAAGATCAAACAGGACCAAGGGTTGCGGTAGTAGGATCGATAGCATGCAGAGGGGGACCCGATCGATCCCCAACTTGCGCATCCTGCCCCTCTGGCCAGTTGAGTTCCCGCACGCTCGTTTCGTAGGTTGACATAGGCATACGGAGTTCATTCCTAGTCTAAGCATATGAAGTTCATTCCTAGTCTAAGATTGGATTAGACCGAGGGTCACGACAGCACATGCTGGACTCAGGCATGTGCTGGTGTCACATTTTTCTTCGTCGAGGCACCATCACCGGAGCATCGTCGGAGAACCTAACCGACGGCATTAAGGTTTCGATGATCGGGGGGGCCAAGGAGGGTGTGCACACATGATGCATGATGGGTGCTGGTACTTGGACCTCGAGAACTCACACCACCTTAAAGAGCATTTGAGATGTTGCAGGTTTGCTGCCAGTAGCCTTTAAAGTGTCTGAAATGGGGACACTTTTTTCAAACGGTCACAAAATCTTGTACACTTCGAGTTTTTAGCTGAATTTTTTTATGCATGCCAACAAAAACACAATGATCATGCCTACCAAGTTTGGGGACAAAACGCCTTCCAAAAAAATTTTAAAAAATCTCGAACCGTAAAATGTTTTAAAAATCATGAAAAATAGAAAACGAGTCATCTTGCCATGAAACTTCACGTGAAGGCTTAAGGGATCATTGTATGAATTTACAAGCCATAAAAATGGCATTGGCACGTAGAAATATGAAGATGTGCCTAAACCCACCTACCACCCTATCGATCCACGGCTTGCGCATCCCGTCTCTCTGGCCGGCGTAGTGCCCGCCCGCCCGCCTGCCCGCTCCTTTCATCAGTTGGCTTAGGTATACAGAGTTCATTCCCAGTCTAAGAAAGGATCAGATTGAGGGTTACGGCAACAGGATCGACAGGACACAGAGGGGGACCCGATCGATCCCTGGCTTGTGCATCCCGCCCCTCTGGCCGGCTGAGCGCCCGCACGCTCATTTCGGGGGTTGACTTAGGCATACGGAGTTCATTCCCAGTCTAAGCATACGGAGTTTATTCCTAGTCTAAGATCGAAATGGACCGAGGGTTGCGGCAGCACATACTGGACTCGGGCATGTGCTGGTGCCGCATTTTTCTTCGTCGGGGCACCATCGTCGGAGAATAGCCAGAGAACCTGACCGGCGGCATTAGGGTTCTGATGATCGGGGGGGCGGGGGGGGTGTGCGCACATGATGTGTGATGGGTGCTGGTACCTGGCCCTTATATTGGTCCCCTATCCCTCATCAAACCTCGAGAACTCACACCCCCTTAAAGACCATTTGAGATTTTACAGGTTTGCTGCCAGTAGCCATTAAAGTATCTAAAAATTGGGACACTTTTTTCAAATGGTCACAAAATCTTGTACACTTCGAGTTTTTAGCTGAATTTTTTTATGCGTGCTAACAAAATACAAGGATCACGTCTACCAAGTTCGGGGCCAGAACTGCTTCCGAAAAAATTTTTAAAAATCCCGAACTGCAAAAAGTTTCAAGAATCATGAAAAATAGAAAACGAGTCGTCTTGCCATGAAACTTCACGTGAAGGCTTAAGGGACCATTGTATGAATTTACAAGCCATAAAAATGGCATTGGCATCCAGAAATATGAAGATGTTCCAAAACCCACCTACCATTCTATCGATCCATGGCTTGCGCATCCCGTCTCTCTGGCCAGTGTAGTGCCCGCCCACTCGCCCGCTCGTTTCGTCAGTTGGCTTAGGCATATGGAGTTCATTCCCAGTCTAAGATCAGACTGACCGAGGGTTATGATAGCAGGATCGGTAGCATGCAGAGTGGGACCCGACCGATCACCAGCTTGTGCATCCCGCCCCTCTGGCCGACTGAACTCCCGTACACTCATTTCATGGGTTGACTTAGGTATACGGAGTTCATTCCCAGTCTAAGCATATAGAGTTCATTCCCAGTCTAAGATCGGACCAGACCGAGGGTTGTGGCGGCACATCTTGGGCTCGGGCATCTGCTGGTGCCGTATTTTTCTTCATCGGGGCACCATCGCCGGAGCATCTCGGAGAACCTGATCGGCAGCATTGGGGTTCCGGTGATCGGGGGGGTCGGGGGGTGTGTGCACATGATGGGTGATGGGTGCTGGTACCTGGCCCTTATATTGGCCCCCTATCCCTCATCAAACCTCAAGAACTCGCACCCCCTTAAAGAGCATTTGAGATTTTACAGGTTTGCTGCCAGTAGCCATTAAAGTGTCTAAAATGGGGACACTTTTTTCAAATGGTCACAAAATCTTGTACACTTCGAGCTTTTAGCTGAATTCTTTTATGCATACCAACAAAAACACAAGGATCACATCTACCAAGTTTGGGGCCAAAACGCCTTCCGAAAAAATTTTAAAAAATCCCGAACCGTAAAAAGTTTTGAAAATCATGAAAAATAGAAAACGAGTCGTCTTGCCATGAAACTTCACGTGAAGGCTTAAGGGACCATTGTATTAATTTACAAGCCATAAAAATGGCATCGGCACGTAGAAATATGAAGATGTGCCTAAACCCACCCATCACCCATCGATCCACGACTTGCGCATCCTGTCTCTCTAGCCGACGTAGTGCCCGCCTGCCCGTCCACCCGCTCATTTCGTCAGTTGGTTTAGGCATACGGAGTTCATTCCCAGTCTACGATTGGACCGAACCAAGGGTTGCGACAGCAAGATTGGTAGCACATAGAGGGGGACCCGACTGATCCCCGGCTTGTGCATCCCGCCCCTCTGGCTGGTTGAGCTCCCGCACGCTTGTTTCATGGGTTGACTTAGGCATACGAAGTTCATTCCCAGTGTAAGCATACGAAGTTCATTCCTAGTCTAAGATCAAACCAGACCAAGGGTTATGACAGCACATGTTAGGCTCAGGCATGTGCTGGTGCCGCATTTTTCTTCGTCGGGGCACCATCGTCGGAGCATCGTCGGAGAACCTGACCGATGGCATTGGGGTTCCGACGGTCAGGGTGGCCGAAGGGGTGTGCCCACATGATGTGCGATGGGTGCTGGTACTTGGCCCTTATATTGGCCCCCCTATCCCTCATCAAACCTCGGGAAATCACACCACCCCCTTAAAGAGCATTTGAGATTTCACAGGTTTGGTGCCAGTAGCCATTAAAGTGTCTGAAATGGGGACACTTTTTTCAAATGGTCACAAAATCTTGTACACTTCAAGTTTTTAGCTGAATGTTTTTTTGCATGCCAAAAAAAATACAAGGATCACGTCTACCAAGTTTGGGGCCAAAAATCCTTCCGAAAAAATTTTAAAAAATCCCGAACCGCAAAAAGTTTAAAAAATCATGAAAAATAGAAAACGAGTCGTCTTGCCATGAAACTTCACGTGAAGGCTTAAGGGACCATTGTATGAATTTACAAGCCATAAAAATGGCATTGGCATGTAGAAATATGAAGATGTGGCTAAACCCACCTACCACCCTATCGATCCACGGCTTGCGCATCCCGTCTCTTTGTTTCGTTGGTTGGCTTAGGCATACAGAGTTCATTCCCAGTCTAAGATCGGACCAGACCAAGGGTTTTGATAGCAGGATCAGCATCACGTAGAGGGGGACCCGACCGATCCCCGGCTTGCGCATACCGCCCCTTTGGTCGACTGAGCGCCCGCACGCTCGTTTCGTGGGTTGACTTAGGCATACAGAGTTCATTCCCAGTCTAAGCATACAGAGTTCATTCCCAGTCTAAGATCGAACCAGTCCGAGGGTTGCGACAGCACATGCTGGGCTCGGGAATGTGCTGGTGGCGTATTTTTTTTCGTCGGGGCACCATCGTCGGAGCATCGCCGGAGTACCTGACCGGCGGCATTAGGGTTCCGACGATCGCGGGGGCTGAAGAGGGTGTGCGCACATGATGTGCGGTGGGTGCTGGTACTTGGCCCTTATATTGGCCCCCTATCCCTCATCAAACCTCAAGAACTAACACACCCTTAAAGAGCATTTGAGATTTTACAGGTTTACTACCAGTAGCCATTAAAGTGTTTGAAATGGGGACACTTTTTCAAATGGTCAAAAAATCTTGTACACTTCAAGTTTTTAGCTAAATTTTTTTGTGCATGCCAATAAAAATACAAGGATCACGTCTACCAAGTTTGGGGCCAAAAATCCTTCTGAAAAATTTTAAAAAATCTCGAACCGAAAAAGTTTTGAAAATGGTGAAAAATAGAAAACGAGTCGTCTTGCCATGAAACTTCACGTGAAGGCTTAAGGGACCATTGTATGAATTTACAAGCCATAAAAATGGCATTGGCACGCAAACATATGAAGATGTTCCTAAACCCACCTACCACCCTATCGATCCACGGCTTGCGCATCCCGTCTCTCTGGCTGGCGTAGTGCCCGCCCACCCGCCCACCCGCCCACCCGCTCGTTTCATTAGTTGGCTTCGGCATACGGAGTTCATTCCAAGTCTAAGATCAGACCGAACCTAGGGTTGTGGTAGTAGGATCGGCAGCATGCAGAGGGGGGCCCAGCCGATCCCCGACTTGCACATACCACCCCTCTAGCCGGCTGAGCACCCGTACGCTCGTTTGTGGGTTGACTTAGGCATACGGAGTTCATTCCCAGTCTAAGGATACGGAGTTCATTCCTAGTCTAAGATCAAACTAGACCGAGGGTTCTAACAGCACATGCTGGGCTTGGGCATGTGCTGGTGGCGTATTTTTCTTCGTCGGGGCACCATCGTTGGAGCGTCGCCGGAGAACCTGACCGACGGCATTGGGGTTCTGACGATCGGGGGGGCCGGAGAGGGTGTGCGCACATGATGTGCGATGGGTGCTGGTACTTGGCCCTCATATTGGCCCCCTATCCCTCATCAAACCTCAAGAACTCACATGCCCTTAAAGAGCATTTGAGATTTTATAGGTTTGCTGCCAGTTGCCATTAAAGTGTCTGAAATGGGGACACTTTTTTCAAATGGTCACAAAATCTTATACTCTTTGAGTTTTTGGCTGAATTTTTTTGTGCATGCCAACAAAAATACAAGGATCACGTCTACCAAGTTTGGGGCCAAAACTCCTTCCAAAAAAATTTTAAAAATTCTCGAACCGTAAAAAGTTTCGAAAATCGTGAAAAATAAAAAACGAGTTGTCTTGCCATGAAACTTCACATGAAGGCTTAAGGGGCCATTGTATGAATTTACAAGCCATAAAAATGGCATTGGCACGCAGAAATGTGAAGATGTGCCTAAACCCACCTACCGCCCTATCAATCCATGGCTTACGGATCCCGTCTCTTTGGCCGACGTAGTGCCCGCCCGCCTGCCCGCTCATTTCTTCGGTTGGCTTAGGCATACAGAGTTCATTCCCAATCTAAGATCAGACCGGACTAAGGGTTACAGTAGTAGGATCCGCAGCACGTGGAGGGGGACCCGGTCGATCCCCCACTTACGCATCCAGCCCCTCTAGTCGGCTGATTGCCACACGCTCATTTCATGGATTGACTTAGGCATACAGAGTTCATTCCCAGTCTAAACATACGGAGTTCATTCCCAGTCTAAGATCGGACCGGACCGAGGGTTACGGTAGCACATGCTGGGTTCGGGCATGTGCTGGTGTCGCATTTTTCTTCACTGGGGCACCATCATCGGAGTATCGCCGGAGAACCTGACTGGTGGCATTGGGGTTCCAACGATTGAGGGGGCCGGCGGGGGGGTGTGCGCACATGATGTGTGATGGGTGCTGGTACTTGGCCCTTATATTGGCCTCTCGCCCGCCCGCTCGTTTCATCGGTTAGCTTAGGCATACGGAGTTCATTCCCAGTCTAAGATCAGACCGAACTGAGTGTTGCGACAGCAGGATCGATAGCACGCAGAGGGGGACCCGGTCGATCCCCGGCTTGCGCTTCCCACCCCTCTGGCGGGCTGAGCGCCCGTATGCTCGTTTCGTGGGTTGACTTAGGCATACGGAGTTCATTCTATCGATCCATGGCTTGCGCATCCCGTCTCTCTGGCCAGTGTAGTGCCCGCCCACTCGCCCGCTCGTTTCGTCGGTTGGCTTAGGCATATGGAGTTCATTCCCAGTCTAAGATCAGACTGACCGAGGGTTATGATAGCAGGATCGGTAGCATGCAGAGTGGGACCCGACCGATCACCAGCTTGTGCATCCCGCCCCTCTGGCCGACTGAACTCCCGTACACTCATTTCATGGGTTGACTTAGGTATACGGAGTTCATTCCCAGTCTAAGCATATAGAGTTCATTCCCAGTCTAAGATCGGACCAGACCGAGGGTTGTGGCGGCACATCTTGGGCTCGGGCATCTGCTGGTGCCGTATTTTTCTTCATCGGGGCACCATCGCCGGAGCATCTCGGAGAACCTGATCGGCAGCATTGGGGTTCCGGTGATCGGGGGGTGTGTGCACATGATGGGTGATGGGTGCTGGTACCTGGCCCTTATATTGGCCCCCTATCCCTCATCAAACCTCAAGAACTCGCACCCCCTTAAAGAGCATTTGAGATTTTACAGGTTTGCTGCCAGTAGCCATTAAAGTGTCTAAAATGGGGACACTTTTTTCAAATGGTCACAAAATCTTGTACACTTCGAGCTTTTAGCTGAATTCTTTTATGCATACCAATAAAAATACAAGGATCACATCTACCAAGTTTGGGGTCAAAAATCCTTCCAAAAAAATTTTAAAAAATCCCAAACCTCAAAAAGTTTTGAAAATGGTGAAAAATAGAAAACGAGTTGTCTTGCCATGAAACTTCACGTGAAGGCTTAAGGGACCATTGTATGAATTTACAAGCCATAAAAATGGCATTGACACACAAAAATATGAAGATGTGCCTAAACCCACCAACCACCCTATCGATCCACGACTTGCGCATCCCGTCTCTCTGGCCGGCATTGTGCCTGCCCTCCCGCCCGCTCGTTTCATCGGTTAGCTTAGGCATATGGAGTTCATTCCAAGTCTAAGATCAGACCAGACCGAGTGTTGTGGTAGTAGGATTGGCAGCGTGCAGAGGGGGACCCGATCGATCCCCGGCTCACGCTTCCCACCCTTCTGGCGGGCTGAGCGCCCGTATGCTCGTTTCGTGGGTTGACTTAGGCATACAGAGTTCATTCCCAGTCTAAGCATACGGAGTTCATTCCCAGTCTAAGCATACGGAGTTCATTCCCAGTCTAAGCATACGGAGTTCATTCCCAGTCTAAGATCGAAACAGCACAAGCTAGGCTCGGGCATGTGCTGGTGGCATATTTTTCTTCGTCGGGGCACCATCGCCGGAGCATCATCGGAAAACCTGACCGACGGCATTGGGGTTCCGGTGATCGGGGGGATCGGGGGGGGTGTGCGCACATGATGTGCAATGGGTGCTGGTACTTGGCCCTTATATTGGCCCCCTATCCCTTATGAAACCTCGAGAACTCACCCTCCTTAAAAAGCATTTGAGATTTTACAGGTTTGCTGCCAGTAGCCAATAAAGTGTCCAAAATTGGGACACTTTTTTCAAATGGTCACAAAATCTTGTACACTTTGAGTTTTTAGCTGTCTTTTTTTATACGTGCCAAAAAAAATACAAGGATCACGTCTACCAAGTTTGGGGCCAAAACTCCTTCCAAAAAAATTTTAAAAAATCCTGAACCACAAAAAGTTTTGAAAATGGTGAAAAATAGAAAATGAGTCGTCTTGCCAAGAAACTTCACGTGAAGGCTTAAGGGACAATTGTATGAATTTACAAGCGATAAAAATGGTATTGGCACGTAGAAATATGAAGATGTGCCTAAACCCACCTACCACCCTATCGATCCATAGCTTGCGCATCCCGGCTCTCTGGCTGGCGTAGTGCCCGCCTGCAGCTCGTTTCGTCGGTTGGCTTAGGCATACGGAGTTCATTCCCAGTCTAAGATAGGGACTGGGCTGAGGGTTACGACAGCAGGATCGATAGCATGCAGAGTGGGACACGGTCGATCCCCGGCTTATGCATCCCGCCCCTCTGGCTGACTGAGCACCCGCACGCTCGTTTCGTGGGTTGACTTAGGCATACGGAGTTCATTCCCAGTCTAAGATTGAACTGGACCGAGGGTTGCGGCAGCACATGCTAGGCTCGGGCATGTGCTGGTGCCGCATTTTTCTTCGCCAGGGCACCATCGTCGGATAACCTGACCGACGGCATTGGGGTTCCGGTGATCGGGGGGCCAGGGGGTGTGCGCACATGATGTGCGATGGGTGCTGGTACTTGGCCCTTATATTGGCCCCCTATCCCTCATCAAACCTCGAGAACTCACACCCCCTTAAAGAGCATTTCAGATTTTACAGGTTTGCTGCCAGTAGCCATTAAAGTGTCTGAAATTGGGACATTTTTTTCAAATGGTCAAAAATATTGTACACTTCAAGTTTTTTGCTGAATTTTTTTGTGCATGCCAACAAAAATACAATGATCACGTCTACCAAGTTTGGGGCCAAAACTCCTTCCGAAAAAATTTTAAAAAATCACGAACCGCAAAAAGTTTCAAAAATCTTTAAAAATAGAAAACGAGTCGTCCTGCCATTAAACTTCACGTGAAGGCTTAAGGAACCATTGTATGAATTTACAATCCATAAAAATGGCATTGGCACGCAGAAATATGAAGATGTGCCTAAACCCACCTACCACTCTATCGATCCACGGCTTGCGCATCCCGTCTTTCTGGCTGGCATAGTGCCCGCCCACCGGCCCACCCGCTCATTTCATCGGTTGGCTTAGGCATATGGAGTTCATTCCCAATCTAAGATCAGATCGGACTGAGGGTTGCGGTAGTAGGATCGACAGGATGCAGAGGGGGACCCGATCGATCCCCAGCTTACGCATACCGCCCCTCTGGCAGACTGAGCTCCCGCACGCTCATTTCGTGGGTTGATTAGGCATACGAAGTTCATTCCCAGTCTAAGCATACGGAGTTCATTCCCAGTCTAAGATCGGACCAGACCGAGGGTTGCGGCAGGACATGCTGGGCTCAGGCATGTGCGGGTGCCGCATTTTTCTTCGTCAGGACACCACCGCCCGAGGATTGCCGGAGAACCTGATCGGTGGCATTGGAGTTCCGGCGATGGGAGGGGCCGGAGGGTGTGCGCACATGATGTGAGATGGGTGCTGGTACTTGGCCCTTATGTTGGCCCCCTATCCGTCATCAAACCTCGAGAATTCACACCCCCATTAAAAGCATTTGAGATTTTACAGGTTTGCTGCTAGTAGCCATTAAAGTGTCTGAAATGGGGACATTTTTTTCAAATGGTCACAAAATCTTGTACACTTCGAGTTTTTAGCTGAATTTTTTGTGCATGCCAACAAAAATACAAGGATCACGTCTACCAAGTTTGGGGCCAAAACTCCTTCCAAAAAAATTTTAAAAATTCTCGAACCGTAAAAAGTTTCGAAAATCGTGAAAAATAAAAAACGAGTTGTCTTGCCATGAAACTTCACATGAAGGCTTAAGGGGCCATTGTATGAATTTACAAGCCATAAAAATGGCATTGGCACGCAGAAATATGAAGATGTGCCTAAACCCACCTACCGCCCTATCAATCCATGGCTTACGGATCCCGTCTCTTTGGCCGACGTAGTGCCCGCCCGCCTGCCCGCTCATTTCTTCGGTTGGCTTAGGCATACAGAGTTCATTCCCAATCTAAGATCAGACCGGACTAAGGGTTACAGTAGTAGGATCCGCAGCACGTGGAGGGGGACCCGGTCGATCCCCCACTTACGCATCCAGCCCCTCTAGTCGGCTGATTGCCACACGCTCATTTCATGGATTGACTTAGGCATACAGAGTTCATTCCCAGTCTAAACATACGGAGTTCATTCCCAGTCTAAGATCGGACCGGACCGAGGGTTACGGTAGCACATGCTGGGTTCGGGCATGTGCTGGTGTCGCATTTTTCTTCACTGGGGCACCATCATCGGAGTATCGCCGGAGAACCTGACTGGTGGCATTGGGGTTCCAACGATTGAGGGGGCCGGCGGGGGGTGTGCGCACATGATGTGTGATGGGTGCTGGTACTTGGCCCTTATATTGGCCTCTCGCCCGCCCGCTCGTTTCATCGGTTAGCTTAGGCATACGGAGTTCATTCCCAGTCAAAGATCAGACCGAACTGAGTGTTGCGACAGCAGGATCGATAGCACGCAGAGGGGGACCCGGTCAATCCCCGGCTTGCGCTTCCCACCCCTCTGGCGGGCTGAGCGCCCGTATGCTCGTTTCGTGGGTTGACTTAGGCATACGGAGTTCATTCCCAGTCTAAGCATACGGAGTTCATTCCCAGACTAAGATTGAACTGGACCGAGGGTTGTGGCAGCACATGTTGGGCTCGGGCATGTGCTGGTGGCATATTTTTCTTCACCGGGGCACCATCGCCAGAGCATCGTCAAAAAACCTGACCAACGGCATTGGTGTTCCGGTGATCGGGGCGGCCGGGGGGTGTGCGCACATGATGTGCGATGGGTGCTGGTACTTGGCCCTTATATTGCCCCCTATCCCACATCAAACCTCGGGAACTCACCCCCCTTAAAGAGCATTTGAGATTTTACAGGTTTGCTGCCAGTAGCCAATAAAGTGTCTGAAATGGGGACACTTTTTTCAAATGGTCACAAAATCTTGTACACTTTGAGTTTTTAGCTGTCTTTTTCTATGCATGCCAACAAAAATACAAGGATCACGGCTACCAAGTTTGGGGCAAAACTCCTTCCGAAAAAATTTTAAAAAATCCCGAACCAGAAAAAGTTTTGAAAATGGTGAAAAATAGAAAATGAGTCGTCTTGCCAAGAAACTTCAGGTGAAGGCTTAAAGGACCATTGTATGAATTTAAAAGTGATAAACATGGCATTGGCATGTAGAAATATGAAGATGTGCCTAAACCCACCTACCACCCTATTGATCCATGGCTTGCGCATCCCGTCTCTCTGGCTGGCGTAGTGCCCGCCCGCCCGCCCGCCGCTCGTTTCGTCGATTGGCTTAGGCATTCGAAGTTCATTCCAAGTCTAAGATTGGACCAGGTTGATGGTTGCGACAGCAGGATCGATAGCACGCAAAGGGGGACACAGTCGATCCTCGGCTTATGCATCCTGCCCCTCTGGCCGACTGAGCGCCCGTACACTCGTTTCGTGGGTTGACTTAGGAATACGGAGTTCATTCCCAGTCTAAGCATACGAAGTTCATTCCCAATCTAAGATCGAATCAGACCGAGGGTTGCGACAGCACATGTTGGGCTCAGGCATGTGCTGGTGTCATATTTTTCTTCACCGGGGCACCATCGTCGGAGCATCGTCGGATAATCTACCGGCGGCATTGGGGTTCTAACGATCGGGGGGGCCGGGGGGTGTGTGCACATGATGTGCGATGGGTGCTGGTACTTGGCCCTTATATTGGCCCCGTATCCCTCATCATACCTCGAGAACTCACACCCCCTTAAAGAGCATTTAAGATTTTACAGGTTTGCTGCCAGTAGCCATTAAAGTGTCTAAAATTGGGACACTTTTTTCAAATGGTCAAAAATTTTGTACACTTCGAGTTTTTAGCTGAATTGTTTTGTGCATGCCAACAAAAAAAGAAGGATCACGTCTACCAAGTTTGGGTCCAAAACTCCTTCTAAAAAAATTTTAAAAAATCTCGAACCGTAAAAAGTTTCAAAAATCATGAAAAATAGAAAACGAGTCGTCTTGCCATGAAACTTCACGTGAAGGCTTAAGGGACCATTGTATGAATTTACAAGCCATAAAAATGGCATTGGCACATAGAAATATGAAGATGTGCCCAGACCCACCTACCACCCTATCAATACACGGCTTGCGCATCCCGTCTCTCTGGCCAGCGTAGTGCTCGCCCGCCCGCCCGATCATTTCATCAAATAGCTTAGGCATACGGAGTTCATTTCTAGTCTAAGATCATACCAGACCGAGGGTTGTGACCACAGGATCGACAGCACACAGAGGGGGACCCGATCGATCCCTGACTTGCGCATCCCACCCCTCTGGCCGGCTGAAAGCCCGCACGCTCGTTTCGTGCGTTGACTTAGGCATACAGAGTTCATTCCCAGTCTAAGCATAGAGAGTTCATTCCCAGACTAAGATTGGACCGGACCGATGGTTGCGGCAGCACATGCTGGGCTCGGGCATGTGCTGGTGCCACATTTTTCTTTGGTAGGGCACCGTCGTCGGAGAACCTGACCGACGGCATTGGGGTTTCGGTGATTGGGGGGCCGGGGGGGGTGTGCGCACATGATGTGCGATGGGTGCTGGTACTTGGCCCTTATATTGGCCCCCTATCCCTCATCGAACCTCGAGAACTCACACCTCCTTAAAGAGCATTTGAGATTTTACAGGTTTGCTGCTAGTAGCTATTAAAGTGTCTGAAATGGGGACACTTTTTTCAAATGGTCACGAAATCTTATACACTTCGAGTTTTTAGCTGAATGTTTTTGTGCATGCCAACAAAAATACAATGATCACGTCTACCAAATTTGGGGGAAAAAATAGTTTCAAAAAAATTTTAAAAAATCCCGAACCGTAAAAAGTTTCGAAAATCGTGAAAAATTGAAAATGGGTCGTCTTGCCATGAAACTTCATGTGAAGGCTTAAGGGACCATTGTATGAATTTGCAAGCCATAAAAATGGCATTGGCACGCAGAAATATGACGATGTGCCTAAACCCACCTACCACCCTATCGATCCACGGCTTCCGCATCTCGTCTCTCTGGCCGACGTTGTGCCCGCCCGCCCACCCGTTCGCTCGTTTCGTCGGTTGGCATGTGCATACGTATTTCTTTTCCAGTCTAAGGTCGGAACAAACCGAAGGTTGCGGCAACAAGATCGACAGCACGCAGAGGGGGACCCGGCCGATCCCTGGCTTGCGCATCCAGCCCCTCTGGCCGGCAAAGCGCCCGCATGCTAGTTTCGTGGGTTAACTTAGGCATACAGAGTTCATTCCAGTCTAAGCATACGAAGTTCTTTCCCAGTCTAACATCGGACTGGACCGAGGGTTCCGGCAGCACATGCTGGGCTCGGGCATGTGCTGCTGCCGCATTTTTCTTCATCGGGGCACCATCGCCGGAGCATCGCTGAAGAACCTAATCGACGGCATTGGGGTTCTGACGATCGGGGGGGTCGGGGGGGTGTGCGCACATGATGTGCGATGGGTGCTGGTACATGGCCCTTATATTGGCCCCCTATCCCTCATCAAGCCTCGAGAACTCACAACCCCTTAAAGAGCATTTGAGATTTTACAGGTTTGCTGCCAGTAGCCATTAAAGTGTCTAAAATGGGGACACTTTTTTCGAATGGTCACAAAATCTTGTACACTTCGAGTTTTTGGCTGAATTTTTTTGTGCAGGCCAACAAAAATACAAGGATCACGTCTACCAAGTTTGGGGCCAAAACTCCTTCCGAAAAAATTTTAAAAAATCCTGAACTGCAAAAAGTTTCAAAAATCATGAAAAATAGAAAACGAGTCGTCTTGCCATGAATTTCACGTGAAGGCTTAAGGGACCATTGTATGAATTTACAAGCCATAAAAATGGTATTGGCACACAGAAATATGAAGATGTGCCTAAACCCACCTACCACCCTATCGATCCACGGCTTGCGCATCCCGTCTCTCTAGCCGGCGTAGTACCCGCCCGCCCGCTCGTTTCATAGGTTGGCTTAGGCATACGGAGTTCATTCCCAGTCTAAGATCGGATCGGACCGAGGGTTGTGGCAACACATGCTGGGCTCGGGCATGTGCTGGTGTCGCATTTTTCTTCACCGGGGCACCATCACCGGAGCATCACCGGAGAACCTGACCGGTGGCATTGGGGTTCTGACGATCGGGGAGGCCGGGAGGGGGGTGTGCGCACATGATGTGCGATGGGTGCTGCTACTTGGCCCTTATATTGGCCCCCTATCCCTCATCAAACTTCGAGAACTCTCACCCCCCTTAAAGAGCATTTGAGATTTTACAAGTTTGCTGCCAGTAGCCATTAAAGTGTCTAAAATGGGCACACGTTTTTCAAATGGTCACAAAATCTTGTACACTTCGAGTTTTTAGCTGAATTTTTTTTTGCAAGCCAACAAAAATACAAGGATTAGATCTACCAAGTTTGGGGCCAAAACTCCATCCTAAAAAATTTTTAAAAATCTCGAACCATAAAAAGTTTTGAACCACAAAAAGTCTACGGGCCGTCTTGCCATGAAACTTCATGTGAAGGCTTAAGGGACCATTGTATGAATTTACAAGCCATAAAAATGGCATTGGCACAAAAAAAATATGAAGATGTGCCTAAACCCACCTACCACCCTATCGATCCACGGCTTGCGCATCCCGTCTCTCTGACCGGCGTAGTGCCCGCCAGCCCGACCGCCCGCTCGTTCGTCGGTTGGCTTAGGCATACGGAGTTCATTCCCAGTCTAAGATCAGACCGGATTGAGGGTTGCGACAGTAGGATCGACAGTACGCAGAGGGGGACCCGGTCAATCCTTGGCTTGCGCATCTCGCCCCTCTGGCCGACTGAGCGCCGTACACTCGTTTCGTGGGTTGACTTAGGTATACGGAGTTCATTCCTAGTCCAAGCATACGAAGTTCATTCCCAGTCTATGATCGAACCAGATTGAGGGTTGCGGCAGCACATGTTGGGCTCGAGCATGTGCTGGTGCCACATTTTTCTTCGTCGGGGCACCATCGTCGGAGAACCTGACCGGCGGCATTGCGGTTCCGACGATCGGGGGGGCCGGGGGGGTGTGTGCACATGATATGTGGTGGGTTTTGGTACTTGGCCCATATATTGGCCCCCTATCCCTCATCAAACCTCGAGAACTCACACCCCCTTAAAGAGCTTTTGAGATTTTACAGGTTTGCTGCAAGTAGCTATTAAAGTGTCTGAAATGGGGACACTTTTTTCAAATGGTCACAAAATCTTTTACACTTCGAGTTTCTAGCTGAATTTTTTTTTGCATGCCAATAAAAATACTAGGATTATGTCTACCAAGTTTGGGGCCAAAACCCTTTCCGAAAAAATTTTAAAAAATCCTGAACCGCAAAATGTTTCCAAAATCATGAAAAATAAAAAACGAGTCATCTTGCCATGAAACTTCACGTGAAGGCTTAAGGGACCATTGTATGAATTTACAAGCCATAAAAATAGAATTGCAATGCACAAATATGAAGATGTGCCTAAACCCACCTACCACCCTATCGATCCACGGCTTGCGCATCCCGTCTCTTTGGCCGGCATAGTGCTCGCCCTCCCGCCCGCCCACTCATTTTGTCGGTTGGCTTACGCATACAAAGTTCATTCCTAGTCTAAGATTGGACCAGAGTGAGGGTTGCAACAGCAGCATTGGCAGCACGCAGAGGGGGACCCGATCGATCCCCGGCTTGCGCATCTCGCCCCTTTGGCCGGCTGAGCGCCTACACGCTCGTTTCATGGGTTGAGTTAGGCATACAGAGTTCATTCCCAGTCTAAGCATATGGAGTTCATTCCCAGTCTAAGATCAGACCGGACCGAGGGTTACGGCAGCACATGCTGGGCTCGAGCATGTGCTGGTGCCTCATTTTTCTTCACCGGGGCACCATTGCCAGAGCATCCCCAGAGAACCTGACCGACGACATTGGGGTTCCGACGATCGTGGGGGCCGGGGGGGTGCACACATGATGTATGATGGGTGCTGGTACTTGGCCCTTATATTGACCCCCTATCCCTCATCAAACCTCAAGAACTCACACTCCCTTAAAGAGCATTTGAGATTTTACAGGTTTGCTACCAGTAGACATTAAAGTGTCTGAAATAGGGACACTTTTTTCGAATGGTCACAAAATCTTGTACACTTCGAGTTTTTAGCTGAATTTTTTTGTGCATGCCAACAAAAATACAAGGATCATGACTACCAAGTTTGGGCCCAAAACACCCTCCGAAAAAATTTTAAAAAATCCCAAACCGCAAAAAGTTTCGAAAATCATGAAAAATAGAAAACGAGTCATCTTGCCACGAAACTTCACGTGAAGGCTTAAGGGACCATTGTATGAATTTACAAGCCAAAAAAATGGCATTGGCATGCAGAAATATGAGGATGCGCCTAAACTCACCTACCACCCTATCGATCCACGGCTTGCGCACCCGTCTCTCTGGTCGACGTAGTGCCCGCCTGCCCACCGGCTCGTTTCATCGATTGGCTTAGGCATATGAAGTTCATTCCCAGTCTAAGATCAGACTGAATTGAGGGTTGCAGCAGCAGTATCGGTAGCACGCAGAGGGGCACCCGGCTGATCCCCGGCTTGCGCATCTCGCTCCACTGGCTGGCTGAGCGCCCGCACGCTCGTTTCATGGGTTGACTTAGGCATACGAAGTTCATTCCCAGACCAAGCGTACAAAGTTCATTCCCAGTCTAAGATCGGATCGGACCGAGGGTTCCAATAGCACATGCTGGGCTCGGGCATGTGTTGGTGCCGTATTTTTCTTCGTCGGGGCACCATCGTCGGAGCATCGCCGTAGAACTTGAGCGGCGGCATTGGGGTTCTGATGATCGAGGGGGTCGGGGGGTTTGCGCACATGATGTGCGATGGGTGCTAGTACTTGGCTCATATGTTGGCCCCCTATCCCTCATCAAACCTCGAGAACTCACATCCCCTTAAAGAACATTTGAGATTTTATAGGTTTACTGCCAGTAGCCATTAAAGTGTCTGAAATGGGGACACTTTTTTCAAATGGTCAGAAAATCTTGTACACTTCGAGTTTTTAGCTGAATGTTTTTGTGCATGCCAAAAAAAATACAAGGATCACGTCTACCAAGTTTGGGGCCAAAACTCCTTCTGAAAAAATTTTAAAAAATCCCAAACCGTAAAATGTTTCAAAAATCATGAAAAATAGAAAACGAGTCGTCTTGCCATGAAACTTCACGAGAAGGCTTAAGGAGCCATTGTATGAATTTACAAGCCATAAAAATATCATTGGCACGAAGAAATATGAAGATGTGCCTAAATCCACCTGCCACCCTATCGATCGACGGCTTGCGCATCCGTCTCTCTGGCCGGCGTAGTGCTCGCTCGTCCGCTCGCCCACTCGTTTCGTCGGTTCGCTTAGGCATACGAAGTTCATTCCCAGTCTAAGATCAGATCGGACCGAGGGTTGAGGTAGCAGGATCGGTAGCACGCAGAGGGGGACCCGACCGATCCCCAGTTTACGCATCCCGCCCCTCTGGCCGGCTGAGCGCCTGCACACTCGTTCCGTGAGTTGACTTAGGCATACGGAGTTCATTCCCAGTCTAAGCATATGGAGTTCATTCCCAGTCTAAGATAGAACCAGACCGAGGGTTGTGGTAGCACATACTGGGCTCGGGCATGTGCTGGTGCCGCATTTTTCTTCACCGGGGTACCATCGCCAGAGCAATACCGGAGAACCTGACCGGCGGCATTGGGGTTCCGATGATCGGGGGGGTCGGGCGGTATGCGCATATGATGTGTGATGGGTGCTAGTACTTGGCCCTTATATTGGCCCCCTATCCCTCATCAAACCTCGAGAACTCACACCCCCTTAAAGAGCATTTGAGATTTTACAGGTTTGCTGCCAGTAGCCATTAAAGTGTCTGAAATGGGGACACTTTTTTCAAATGGTCAGAAAATCTTGTACACTTCGAGTTTTTAGCTGAATGTTTTTGTGCATGCCAAAAAAAAATACAAGGATCACGTCTACCAAGTTTGGGGCCAAAACTCCTTCTGAAAAAATTTTAAAAAATCCCAAACCGTAAAATGTTTCAAAAATCGTGAAAATAGAAAACGAGTCGTCTTGCCATGAAACTTCACGAGAAGGCTTAAGGAGCCATTGTATGAATTTACAAGCCATAAAAATATCATCGGCACGAAGAAATATGAAGATGTGCCTAAATCCACCTGCCACCCTATCGATCGACGGCTTGCGCATCCGTCTCTCTGGCCGGCGTAGTGCTCGCTCGTCCGCCCGCCCACTCGTTTCGTCGGTTCGCTTAGGCATACGAAGTTCATTCCCAGTCTAAGATCAGATCGGACCGAGGGTTGAGGTAGCAGGATCGGTAGCACGCATAGGGGGACCCGACCGATCCCCAGTTTACGCATCCCGCCCCTCTGGCCGGCTGAGCGCCTGCAAACTCGTTTCGTGAGTTGACTTAGGCATACGGAGTTCATTCCCAGTCTAAGCATATGGAGTTCATTCCCAGTCTAAGATCGAACCAGACCGAGGGTTGTGGTAGCA
The DNA here is from genome assembly GCF_047325235.1 of Durio zibethinus. Taxonomy (NCBI): domain Eukaryota; kingdom Viridiplantae; phylum Streptophyta; class Magnoliopsida; order Malvales; family Malvaceae; genus Durio; species Durio zibethinus. The sequence goes on along the minus strand of NC_143162.1, from coordinate 20,750,040 downwards.
CATACTGGGCTCGGGCATGTGCTGGTGCCGCATTTTTCTTCACCGGGGCACCATCGCCAAAGCAATACTGGAGAACCTGACCGGCGGCATTGGGGTTTCGATGATCGGGGGGGTCGGTGGGTATGCGCACATGATGTGCGATGGGTGCTAGTACTTGGCCCTTATATTGGCCCCCTATCCCTCATCAAACCTCGAGAACTCACACCTCCTTAAAGAGCATTTGAGATTTTACAGGTTTGCTGCCAGTAGCCATTAAAGTGTCTGAATAGGGACACTTTTTGTCAAATGGTCACAAAATCTTGTACACTTTGAGTTTTTAGCTGAATTTTTTTGTGCATGCCAACAAAAATACAAGGATCAAGTCTTTCAACTTTAGGGCCAAAACGCCTTCCGAAAAAATTTTAAAAAATCCTGAACCATAAAAAGTTTCAAAAATCATCAAAAATAGAAAACGAGTCATCTTGCCATCAAACCTCACGTGAAGGCCTAAGGGACCATTGTATGAATTTACAAGCCATAAAAATGGCATTGGTAGGTAGAAATATGAAGATGTGCCTAAACCCACCTACCACCCTATCGATCCACGGCTTGCGCATCCCGTCTCTCTGGCCGATGTAGTGCCCGCCCACCCGCCCGCCCACTTGTTTTGTCGGTTGGCTTAGGGATACGGAGTTCATTCCCAGTCTAAGATCGGACCAGACCAAGGGTTGCGGTAGCAGGATCAGCAGCATGCAGAGGGGGACCCGGTCGATCCCCGGCTTGTGCATACCACCCCTCTGGCCGGCTGAGCGCCCGCACGCTTGTTTCGTGGGTTGACTTAGGCATACGGAGTTCATTCCCAGTCTAAGCATACGAAGTTCATTAACAGTCTGAGATCAGATTGAACTGAGGGTTGCGGCAGCACATGCTGGGCTCGGGCAGTGCTGGTGTCGTATTTTTTTTCGTCGAGGCACCATCGCAGGAGCATCACCGGAGAACCTGACCGGCGGCGTTCGGGTTCCATCGATCGGGGGGGCCGAAACCCGATGTGCGCACATGATGTGCGATGGGTGTGGGTACTTGGCCCTTATATTGGCCCCCTATCTCTCATCAAACCTCGAGAACTCACACCCCTTTATCGAGCATTTGAGATGTTACAGGTTTCTTGCCAGTAGCCATTAAAGTGTCTGAAATGGGGACACTTTTTTCAAATGGTTACAAAATCTTGTACACTACGAGTTTTTAGCTGAATTTTTTTGTGCATGCCAACAAAAATACAAGGATCACGCCTACCAAGTTGGGGCCAAAACTCCTTTCGAAAAAATTTTAAAAAATCCCAAACCATAAAAAGTTTCAAAAATCATGAAATATAGAAAACGAGTCGTCTTGCCATGAAACTTCACGTGAAGGCTTAAAGGACCATTGTATGAATTTACAAGTCATAAAAATGGAATTGGCACCCAGAAATATGAAGATGTGCCTAAACCCACCTACCACCCTATCGATCCACGGCTTGCGCATCTCGTTTCTCTGGCCGACGTAGTGCCCGCCCGTCCTCCCATCCGCCCGCCCGCTCGTTTCGTTGGTTGGCTTTGGCATACGGAGTTCATTCCCAATCTAAGATCAGACCGAACCGGGTGTAGCGGCAGCAGGATCGGCAGCACGTAGAAGGGGACCCGGTCGATCCCCGGCTTTGGTATCCCAGCCCTCTGGCCGGTTGAGCGCCCGCACGCTCGTTTCTTGGGTTGACTTAGGCATACGGAGCTCATTCCTAGTCTAAGATCGGACCGGACCGAGGGTTGCGGGGGCACATGCTGGGCTCGTGCATGTGCTCGTGCCACTTTTTTTATCTCCGAGGCACCATCGCTGGAGCATCGCCGGAGAACCTGACTGGCCGCATTGGGGTTCCGACGACCGGGGGGGCCGGGGGTGTGCACACATGATGTGCGGTGGGTGCTGGTACTTGGCCCTTATATTGGCCCCCTATCCCTCATCAAACCTCGAGAACTCACACCCCCTTAAAGAGCATTTGAGATTTTATAGGTTTGCTGCCAGTAGCCATTAAAGTGTCTGAAATGAGGACACTTTTTTCAAATGGTCACAAAATCTTGTACACTTCGAGTTTCTAGCTGAATTTTTTTGTGCAAGCCAATAAAAATACAAGGATCACGTTTACCAAGTTTGGGGCCAAAAATCCTTTTGAAAAAATTTTAAAACATCCCAAACCGTAAAAAGTTTAAAAAATCGTGAAAAATAAAAAACGAGTCGTCTTGCCATGAAACTTCACGTGAAGGCTTGAGAGACCATTGTATGAATTTACAAGCCATAAAAATGGCATTGGCACGTAGAAATATGAATACGTGCCTAAACCCACCTACTACCCTATAGATCCACGACTTGCGCATCCCGTCTCTCTGGCCGGCGTAGTGCCCGCCCGCCCGCTCGTTTCATCGGTTGGCTTAGGCATACGAAGTTCATTCCTAGTGTAAGATCAGATCGGACCAAGAGTTGCGGCAGCAGGATTGGCAGCACGCAGAGGGGGACCAGGTCGATCCCCGGCTTGCGCATCCCGCCCCTCTGGCCGGCTGAGCGCCCGCACGCTCGTGTCGTGGGTTTACTTAGGCATACGGAGTTCATTCCCAGTCTAAGATCGAAACTGGACTGAGGGTTGCGACAGCACATGCTGGGCTCGGCATGTGTTGGTGTCGTATTTTTCTTCGTCAGGGCACCATCGTCGGAGCATTGCCGGAGAACCTGAACGGCGGCATTGGGGTTCCGGCGATCGGGTGGGCCGAGGGGGTGTCCGCACATGATGTGCGATGGGTGCTGGTACTTGGCCCTTATATTGGCCCCATATCCCTCATCAAAGCTCGAGAACTCACACCCCCTTAAAGAGCATTTGAGATTTTACAGGTTTGCTGCCAATAGCCGTTAAAGTGTCTGAAATGGGGACACTTTTTTCAAATGGTCACAAAATCTTGTACACTTCGAGTTTCTAGCTGAATTTTTTTTTTGCACGCCAATAAAAATACAAGGATCACGTCTACCAAGTTTGGGGCCAAAACTCTTTCCAAAAAAATTTTAAAATATCCCAAACTGCAAAAAGTTTTAAAATTTGTGAAAAATAGAAAACAAGTCGTCTTGCCATGAAACTTCACGTGAAGGCTTAAGGGACCATTGTATGAATTTACATGCCATAAAAATGGCATTGGCACGTAGAAATATGAAGATGTGCCTAAACCCAACCCGCCCGCCCGTTCTTTTCGTCGGTTGGCTTAGGCATACGGAGTTCATTCCCAGTCTAAGATTGGACCAGACTGAGGGTTGTGGCAGCAGGATTGGCAGCACATAGAGGGGGGCCCAGCCGATCCTCGGCTTTCGCATCTCGCCCCTCTGGCTGGCTGAGCGCCCGCACGCTTGTTTTGTGGGTTGACTTAGGCATAGGAGTTCATTCCCAATCTAGGCATACGGAGTTCATTCCCAGTCTAAGATCGGATCAGACCGAGGGTTACGGCAGCACATGCTAGGCTCGGGCATGTGCTGGTTCTGTATTTTTCTTCGTCGGGGCACCATCGCCAGAACATCGTCGGAGAACCTGACCGCGACATTAGGGTTCTGGAGATCTGGGGGGCCGGGGGGTGTGCACACATGATGTGCGATGGGTGCTGATACTTGGCCCTTATATTGGCCCCCTATCCCTCATCAAACCTTGAGAACTCACACCCCCTTAAAGTGCATTTGAGATTTTACAGGTTTGCTGCCAGTAGCCATTAAAGTGTCTGAAATGGGGACACTTTATTCAAATGGTCGCAAAATTTGTACACTTCGAGTTTTTAGCTGAATTTTTTTGTGCATGCCAAAAAAAATGAAAGGATCACGTCTACCTGGTTTGGGGCCAAAACTCCCTTCGAAAAAATTTTAAAAAATCCCCAACCGCAAAAAGTTTTGAAAATCGTGAAAAATAGAAAACGAGTCGTCTTGCCATGAAACTTCACATGAAGGCGTAAAGGACCATTGTATGAATTTAGAAGCCATAAAAATGGCATTGGCACAAAGAAATAAGAAGATGTGCCTAAACCAACCTACCACCCTATCGATCCACAGCTTGCGCATCCTGTCTCTCTAGCTAGCGTAGTGCCCGCCCGCCCGCCCGCCTGTTCGTTTCATCGGTTGGCTTAGGCATACGGAGTTCATTCCTAGTCTAAGATTGGGCCAAACCAAGGGTTGTGGCAGCAAGATCAGCAGCATGTAGAGGGGGACCCAGCCGATCCCCGGCTTATGCATCCCGCCCCTCTGGCCGGCTGAGCGCCCGTACGCTCGTTTTATGGGTTGACTTAGGCATAGGAGTTCATTCCCAATCTAGGCATACGGAGTTCATTCCCAGTTTAAGATCGAACTGGACCGAGGGTTGCGGGAGCACATGCTAGGCTTGGGCACGTGCTGGTTCCGTATTTTTCTTCATCGGGGGACCATCGCCAGAGCATCACCGGAGAACCTGACCGCGGCATTGGGGTTCCGGAGATCTGGGGGGCCGGGGGGTGTGCGCACATGATGTGCGATGGGTGCTGGTACTTGGCCCTTATATTGGCCCCTATATTGGCCCCCTATCCCTCATCAAACCTCAAGAACTCACACCCCCTTAAAGAGCATTTGAGATTTTACAGGTTTACTGCCAGTAGCCGTTAAAGTGTCTGAAATGGGGATACTTTTTTCAAATGGTCACAAAATCTTGTACACTTCGAGTTTCTAGCTGAATTTTTTTGTGCATGCCAATAAAAATACAAGGATCACATCTACTAAGTTTCGGACCAAAACTTTTTCCAAAAAAATTTTAAAAAATTCCGAACCGTAAAAAGTTTCAAAAATCATGAAAAATAAAAAACGAGTCGTCTTGCCATGAAACTTCACGTGAAGGCTTAAGAGACTATTGTATGAATTTACAAGCCATAAAAATGGCATTGGCACATAGAAATATCAAGATGTGCCAAAACCCACCTACCACCCTATCGATCCACGGCTTGTGCATCCCGTCTTTCTGGCCCGCGTAGTGCCCACCCGCACGCCCGTCTGCTCGTTTCGTCAGTTGGCTTAGGCATACGGAGTTCATTCCCAGTCTAAGATCAGACCGAACTGAGGGTTGCGATAGTAGTATCAGCAGCACGCAGAGGGGGACTCGGCCGATCCCCGGCTTGCGCATCCTGCCCCTCTGCCCGGCTGAGCGCCCGCACGCTCATTTTGTGGGTTGACTTAGGCATACGGAGTTCATTCCCAATCTAGGCATACGGAGTTCATTCCCAGTCTAAGATCGGATCGGACCGAGGGTTGCGGCAGCACATGCTAGGCTCGGGCATGTGCTGGTGTCGTATTTTTCTTCGTCGGGGCACCATCGCCAGAGCATCGTCGGAGAACCTGACCGGTGGCATTGGGGTTCCAGAGATCGGGGGGCCGGGGGGTGTGCGCACATGATGTGCGATGGGTGCTGGTACTTGGCCCTTATATTGGCCCCCTATCCCTCGTCAAACCTCGAGAACTGACACCCCCTTAAAGAGCATTTGAGATTTTACAGGTTTGCTGCTAGTAGCCGTTAAAGTGTCTGGAATGGGGACACTTTTTTCAAATGGTCCCAAAATCTTGTACACTTCGAGCTTTTAGGTAGATTTTTTTGTGCACACCAACAGAAATACAAGGATCATGTCTACCAAGTTTGAGATGAAAACTCCTTTCAAAAAAATTTTAAAAAATCTTGAACCGTAAAAAGTTTTAAAAATCATGAAAAATAGAAAACGAGTCGTCTTGCCAAGAAACTTTACGTGAAGGCTTAAGGGACCATTGTAGGAATTTACAAGCCATAAAAATGGCATTGGCACGCAAAAATATGAAGATGTGCCTAAACCCACCTACCACCCTATCGATTCACGGCTTGCGCTTCCCGTCTTTCTGGCTAGCGTAGTGCCCACCCGCCCACCCGCCCGTTTGTTTCGTCGGTTGGCTTAGGCATACGGAGTTCATTCCTAGTTTAAGATCGAATTGGACCAAGGGTTACGGCAACAGGATCGGCGGCACGCAGAGGGGGACCCGATCGGTCCCCGGCTTGCGCATCCTGCCCCTCTAGCCGATTGACCGCCCGCACGCTCATTTCGTGGGTTGACTTACGCATACGAAGTTCATTCCCAGTCTAAGATCGGACCAGACCGAGGGTTGTGACAGCACATGCTGGGCTCGAGCATGTGCTGGTGCCACATTTTTCTTCGCCGAGGCATCATCGTCGGAGAACCTGATCGACGGCTTTGGGGTTCAGCAATCGGGGGGGCCATGGGGGGTGTGCGTACATGATGTGCGATGGGTGCTGGTATTTGGCCCTTATATTGGCCCCCTATCCGTCATCAAACCTCAACAACTCACACCCCATTAAAGAGCATTTGAGATTTTACAGGTTTGCTTCCAGTAGCCATTAATGTGTCTGAAATGTGGACACTTTTTTCAAATGGTCACAAAATCTTGTACACTTCGAGTTTTTGGCTGAGTTTTTTTGTGCATGCCAAAAAAAAATACAAGGATCACGTCTACCAAGTTTAGGGCAAAAAACCCTTCCGAAAAAATTTTAAAAAATCTCGAACCGTAAAAAGTGTCAAAAATCATGAAAAATAGAAAACGAGTCGTCTTGCCATGAAACTTCACGTCAAGGCTTAAGGAACCATTGTATGAATTTACAAGCCATGAAAATGGCATTGGCATGTAGAAATATGACGATGTGCCTAAACCCACCTACCACCCTATTGATCCACGGCTTGTGCATCTCGTCTCTCTGGCCGACGTCGTGCCAGCCCGCCCGTCCGCCCGCTCGTTTCGTCGATTGGCTTAGGCATACGGAGTTCATTCCCAGTCTAAGATTGGACCAGACCAAGGGTTGCAGTAGCAGGATCGATAGCATGCAGAGGGGGACCCGATCGATCCCCGGCTTGCGCACCACCCCTCTGGCCCACTGAGTGCCCACACGCTCATTTCTTGGGTTAACTTAGGCATACGAAGTTCATTCCCAGTCTAAGCATACGGAGTTCATTCCTAGTCTAAGATCGAACCGGACCGAAGGTTGCGACAGCACATGCTGGGCTCGGGCATGTATTGGTGTCGTATTTTTCTTCCTCGGGGCACCATCGCTGGAGCATTGCAGGAGAACCTGACCGGCGACATTGGGGTTCCGGCGATCGGGGGGCAGGGTGTGTGCGCACATGATGTGCGATGGGTGCTGTACTTGGCCCTTATATTGGCCCCTATCCCTCATCAAACCTCGAGAACTCACACCCCCTTAAAGAGCATTTGGGATTTTACAGGTTTGTTCCCAGTAGCAATTAAAGTGTCTGAAATGGGGACATTTTTTTCAAATGGTCACAAAATCTTGTACACTTCGAGTTTTTAGTTGAATTGTTTTGTGCGTGCCAACAAAAATACAAGGATCACATCTACCAAGTTTGGGGCCAAAAGTCCTTCCGAAAAGATTTGAAAAAATCCTGCACCGTAAAATGTTTCGAAAATCATGAAAAATAGAAAAAGAGTCGTCTTCCCATGAAACTTCAGGTGAAGGCTTAAAGGACCATTGTATGAATTTACAAGCCACAAAAATGGCATTGGCATGTAGAAATATGAAGATGTGCCTAAACCCACCTACCATCCGATCGATCCACAGCTTGCGCATCCCGTCTCTCTGGTCGGCGTGGTGCCCACCTGCCTGCCTGCCCGCTCGTTTCGTCCGTTGGCTTAGGCATATGGAGTTCATTCCCAGTCTAAAATTGGACCAGACCGAGGGTTGTGATAGTAGGATCGACAGCATGCAGAGGGGGACCTGACTGATCCCCGGCTTGCGCATCCTGCCCCTCTGGCCGGCTGAGCAGATGCACACTCGTTTCGTGGGTTGACTTAGGCATACGGAGTTCATTCCCAGTCTAAGCATACGGAGTTCATTCCCAGTCTAAGCATACGGAGTTCATTCCCAGTCTAAGATCGGATCGGACCGAGGGTTGCGGCAGCACATGCTGGGCTCGGGCATGTGCTGGTGCCGCATTTTTCTTCCCCGGGGCACCATCGTCGGAGCATCACCAGAGAACCTGACCGGCGGTATTGGGGTTCCAACGATCGGGGGGTCGGGGGGTGTGCGCACATGATATGCGATGGGTGCTGGTACTTGGCCCTTATATTGGGCCCCTATTCCTCATCAAACCTCAAGAACTCACACTCCCTTAAAGAGCATTTGAGATCTTACAAGCTTGCTGCTAGTAGCCATTAAAGTGTATGAAATGGGACACTTTTTTCAAATGGTCACAAAATCTTGTACACTTTGAGTTTTTAGCTGAATTGTTTTGTGCATGCCAACAAAAATACAATGATCACGTCTACCAAGTTTGGGGCCAAAACTCCTTCCGAAAAAATTTTAAAAAATCTCGAACCACAAAAAGATTTGAGAATCGTGAAAAATAGAAAACGAGTCGTCTTGCCATGAAACTTCACGTGAAGGCTTAAGGGACCATTGTATGAATTTACAAGCCATAAAAATGGCATTGGCACGCAGAAATATAAAAATGTGCCTAAACCCACCTACCACTCTATCGATCCACGGCTTGCGCATCCCATGTCTCTGGCCGACATAGTGACCGTCCGCCTGCCCGCCTGCTCGTTTCATCGGTTGGCTTAGGCATACGGAGTTCATTCCCAGTCTAAGACCAGACCAGACTGAGGGTTGCGGTAGCAAGATCGGTAGCATGTAGAGTGGGACCCGATTGATCCTCGGGTTTTGCATCCCACCCTTTTGGCCGGTTGAGCGCCCGCATGCTCGTTTCGTGGGTTAACATAGGCATATGGAGTTCATTCCCAATCTAAGCATACAGAGTTCATTCCCAGTCTAAGATCGGACCGGATCGAGGGTTGCGGCAGCACATGATGGGCTCGGGCATGTGCTGGTGCCGCATTTTTCTTCGTCGGGGCACCATCGTCGGAGCGTCGCCTGAGAACCTGACCGACGGCATTGGGGTTCCGACGATCGGGGGGGCCTGGCGATGTGCGCACATGATGTGCGATGGGTGCTGGTACTTGGCCCATATATTGGCCCCCTATCCCTCATCAAACCTCGAGAACTCACACCCCCTTAAAGAGCATTTGAGATTTTACAGGTTTGCTGCCAATAGCCATTAAAGTGTCTAAAATGGGGACACTTTTTTCAAATGGTCACAAAATCTTGTACACTTCGAATTTTTAGCTGAATTCTTTTGTGCACACCAACAAAAATACAAGGATCACGTCTACCAAGTTTGGGGCCAAAACTCCTTTCGAAAAAATTTTAAAAAATCTCGAACCGTAAAAAGTTTCAAAAATTGTGAAAAATAGAAAACAAGTCGTCTTGCCATGAAACTTCACGTGAAGGCTTATGGGACCATTGTATGAATTTACAAGCCATAAAAATGGCATTGGCACGTAGAAATATGAAGATGTGCCTAAACCCACTTACTACCCTATCAATCCACAGCTTGCGCATCCTGTCTCTCTGACTGGCGTAGTGCTCGCCCGACCACCCGCCCGCTCGTTTCGTCAGTTGGCTTAGGCATACGGAGTTCATTCCCAATCTAGGATTGGATCGGATCGAGGGTTATGGCAGCAAGATCGGTAGCACGCAGAGGGGGACCCGGCCGATCCTCGGGTTACGCATCCCGCCCCTCTGGCCGGCTGAGCACCCGTACGCTTGTTTCGTGGGTTGACTTTTGCATACGGAGTTCATTCCCAGTCTAAGCATACAGAGTTAATTCCAAGTCTAAGATCGGACCAGACCGAGGGTTGTGGCAGCACATGCTGGGCTAGGGCATGCGCTGGTGCCGGATTTTTCTTTGCCGGGGCACCATCATCGGAGCAATATCGGAGCATCACCGGAGAACCTAACCGACAACATTGGGGTTCCGACGATCGGGGGGGCCGGGGGGGCTGTGTGCACATGATGTGTGATGGGTGCTGGTACTTGGCCCTTATATTGGCCCCCTATCCCTCATCAAACCTCGAGAACTCACACCCCCTTAAAAAGCATTTGAGATTTTACAGGTTTGCTGCCAATAGCCATTAAAGTGTCTGAAATCGGGAAACTTTTTTCAAATGGTCACAAAATCTCGTACACTTCGAGTTTTTAGCTGATTTTTTTTTAGCACACCAACAAAAATACAAGGATCATGTCTACCAAGTTTAGGGCCACAACACCTTTCAAAAAAATTTTAAAAAATCCCGAACGGTAAAAAGTTTCAAAAATTGTGAAAAATAGAAAACGAGTCATCTTGCCATGAAACTTCACGTGAAGGCTTAAGGGACCATTGTATGAATTTACAAGCCATAAAAATGGCATTGGCACACAGAAATATGAAGATGTGCCTAAACCCACCAACCACCCTATCGATCTACAGCTTGCGCATCTCGTGTCTATGGCCGACGTAGTGCCCGCCCGCCCGCCCGCTTGCCTATTTCGTCGGTTGGCTTAGGCATACAGAGTTCATTCCCAGTCTAAGATCAGACCTCACTGAGGGTTACGGTAGCAAGATCGACAGCATGCAGAGGGGGGCCCGATCGATCCTCGATTTGCGCATCCCACCCCTCTGGCCGACTGAGCGCCCACACAATCGTTTCGTGGGTTGACTTAGGCATACGGAGTTCATTCCCAGTCTAAGCATACGGAGTTCATTCCCAGTCTAACATCGGACTGGACCGAGGGTTGCGACAGCACATGCTGGGCTCGGGCATGTGCTGGTGTGGTATTTTTCTTCGTCGGGGCACCATCACCGGAGCATCGCCGGAGAACCTGATCGGCAGCATTGGGGTTCCGACGATCGGGGGGTCGGGGGTGTGTGTGCACATGATGTGCGATGGGTGCGGGTACTTGGCCCTTATATTGGCCCCCTATCCCTCATCAAACCTCGAGAACTCACACCCCCTTAAAGAGCTTTTGAGATTTTGCAGGTTTGCTACCAGTAGCAATTAAAGTGTCTGAAATGGGGACACTTTCTTCAAATGGTCACAAAATCTTGTACAGTTCGAGTTTTTAGCTGAATGTTTTTGTGCGCACCAACAAAAATACAAGGATCACGTCTACCAAGTTAGGGTCCAAAACTCCTTCCGAAAAAATTTTAAAAAATCCTGAACCACAAAAAGTTTCAAAAATCATGAAAAATAAAAAATGAGTCATCTTGCCATGAAACTTCACGTGAAGGCTTAAGGGACCACAATATGAATTTACAAGCCATAAAAATGGTATTGGCATGCACAAATATGAAGATGTGCCTAAACCCACCTACCACCCTATTGATCCATGGCTTACGCATCCCGTCTCTCTGGCCGGCATAGTGCCCTTTCGCCTGCTCATTTTGTCGGTTGGCTTAGGCATATGGAATTCATTCCCTGTCTAAGATCAGACCAGACCAAGGGTTATGCCAGCAGGATTGGCAGCATGCAGAGGGGGACCCACTGATCCTCGGTTTACGTATCCTGCCCCTCTGGCCGGCTGAGCGCCTGCACGCTCGTTTCATGGGTTGAGTTAGGCATATGAAGTTCATTCGCAGTCTAAGCATACAGAGTTCATTCCCAGTCTAAGATCAGACCAGACTAAGGGTTGCGATAGCTCATGCTGGACTCGGGCATGTGCTGGTGCCACATTTTTCTTCGCCGGGGCACCATCACCGGAGCATGGTCGGAGAACCTGACCGGCGGCATGGGGTTCCGACGATCAGGAGGGTCGAGGGGGTGTGCACACATGATGTGTGATGGGTGCTGGTACTTGGCCCTTATATTGGCCCCCTATCCCTCATCAAACCTCAAGAACTCACACCCCCTTAAAGAGCATTTGAGATTTTACAGGTTTGCTGCCAGTAGCCATTAAAATGTCTGAAATGGGGACACTTTTTTCAAATTGTCACAAAATCTTGTACACTTCGAGTTTTTAGCTGAATATTTTTGTGCTTGCCAACAAAAATACAAGGATCACGTCTGCCAAGTTTGGGGTAAAAACTCGTTCCGAAAAAATTTTAAAAAATCCAAAACCGCAAAAAGTTTTGAAAATTGTGAAAAATAGAAAACGAGTCGTCTTGCCATGAAACTTCACGTGAAGGCTTAAGGGACCATTGTATGAATTTACAAGCCATAAAAATGGCATTGGCATGTAGAAATATGAAGATGTGCCTAAACCCACCTACCACCCTATCGATCCATGGCTTGCGCATCCCGTCTCTCTGGCCGGTGTAGTGCCCGCCCACCCACCTGCTCGCTTGTTTCGTCGGTTGCCTTAGGCATACGGAGTTCATTCCCAGTGTAAGATCCGACCAGACCAAGGGTTGTGGCAGCAGGATCGGCAGCATGCAAAAGGGGACCGGCCGATCCGGCTTGCACATCCCACCCCTCGGCCGGCTGAGCGCCCCGTACGCTCGTTTCATGGGTTGACTTAGGCATATGGAGTTCATTCCCAGTCCAAGCATATGGAGTTCATTCCCAGCCTAAGATCAGACCAAACTGAGGGTTGCGGTAGCACATGCTGGGCCCGGGCATGTGCTGGTGCCGTATTTTTCTTCGTCGGGGCACCATCGTAGGAGCATCGCCGGAGAACCTGACCGATGGCATTGGGGTTCCACCGATCAGGGGGGTCGGGGGGGTGTGCACACATGATGTGCAATGTGTGCTGCTACTTGGCCCTTATACTGGCCCCCTATCCCTCGTCAAACCTCGAGAACTCACACCCCCTTAAATAGCATTTGAGATTTTACAGGTTTGCCGCCAATAGCTATTAAAGTGTCTGAAATGGGGACACTTTTTTCAAATGGTCATAAAATCTTGTACACTTGGAGTTTTAAGCTGAATTTTTTTGTGCATGCCAACAAAAATACAAGGATCACGTCTACCAAGTTTGGGGCTAAAAATCCTTCTGAAAAAATTTTAAAAAATCCCGAACCGTAAAAAGTTTTGAAAATCGTGAAAAATAGAAAACGAGTCGTCTTGCCATGAAACTTCACGTGAAGGCTTAAGGGACCATTGTGTGAATTTACAGGCCATAAAAATGGCATTGGCATGTAGAAGTATGAAGATGTACCTAAACCCACCCACCACCCTTTCGATCCATGGCTTGCGCATCCCGTCTCTCTAGCCGGTGTAGTGCCTGCCCGCCTGCCCGCTTGTTTCATCAGTTCGAATAGGCATACGGAGTTCATTCCCAGTCTAAGATCCTTTTCGACTGAGGGTTGTGACAGTAGGATCGGCAGCACACAGAGGGGGACCCGGCTGATCCCCGGCTTGCGCATCCCGCCCCTCTGGCCGTTTGAGCGCCCGCACGCTCGCTTCGTAGGTTGACATAGGCATACGGAGTTCATTCCCAGTCCAAGCATACGAAGTTCATTCAGTCTAAGATCAGACCAGACTGAGGGTTGCGACAGCACATGCTGGGCTCGGGCATGTGCTGGTGCCGCATTTTTCTTCGCCAGGGCACAATCGTCGGAGCATCGCCGGAGAACCTGACCGACAGCATTGGCGTTCCGACAATCGGAGGGGTCTCGGGGTGTGCACACATGATGTACGATGGGTTCTAGTACTTGGCCCTTATATTGGCCCCCTATCCCTCATCAAACCTCGAGAACTCACACTCCCTTAAAGAGCATTTGAGATTTTACAGGTTTGCTGCCAGTAGTCATTAAAGTGTTTGAAATGGGGACACTTTTTTCAAATGGTCCCAAAATCTTGTACACCTCGAGTTTTTAGTTGAATTTTTTTGTGCATGCCAACCAAAATACAAGGATCATGTCTAGCAAGTTTGGGGAGAAAAATCCTTCCAAAAAAATTTTAAAAAATCCCGAACCGTAAAAAGTTTTAAAAATCGTGAAAAATAGAAAATGAGTCATCTTGCCATGAAACTTCACGTGAAGGCTTAAGGGACCTTTGTATGAATTTACAAGCCATAAAAATGGCATTGGCATGCAGAAATATGTAGATGTGCCTAAACCCACCTACCACCCTATCGATTTATGGCTTGCGCGTCCGGTCTCTCTGGTCGGCGTGGTGCCCGCACGCCCGCTCACCCGTTCGTTTCATCGGTTGGCTTAAACATAGGGAGTTCATTCCCAGTCTAAGCATATGGAGTTCATTCCCAGTCTAAGATCGGATCAGACCGAGGGTTGCGATAGCACATGCTAGGCTCGGGCATGTGCTGGTGCTGTATTTTTCTTCGTTAGGGCACCATCGCCGGAGAACATGACCAGCGGCATTGGGGTTCCGGCGATCAGGGGGGCCAGGGGGTGTGTGCACATGATGTGCAATGGGTGCTGGAACTTGGCCCTTATATTGGCCCCCTATCCCTCATCAAACCTCGAGAACTCACAACCCCTTAAAGAGCGTTTGAGATTTTACAGGTTTGCTGCCAGTAGCCATTAAAGTGTCTGAAATGGCGACTCTTTTTTCAAATGGTAACAAAATCTTGTACACTTCGATTTTTTAGCTGAATTTTTTTTTGCATGCCAACAAAAATACAAGGATCACGTCTACCATGTTTGGGGCCAAAAATCCTTCCAAAAAAATTTTAAAAAATCTCGAACTGCATGAAGACACCCAATTGGGTCCTGGCCCAGATCAATTGAGCCTGACCCAAATGGGTAAGCCCAATGCAATTTTTACTTTGTATTATTATTATTTTTTCTTTTCTTTTGTATTTTATGTATTTTATTATTTATTATTATTATATGTATATTTTTATTTATTTTTTTTCTTGTAATATTTTTTTTATTTATCTTATTGTATTATCTGTTAATAATTTTTTTTCTCTCTTGTTCCATTTATCTGATTTTTTGTATATCTGATATTATTGTTACTATTATTTTTTTATCCTATCTTTTCTAATTATCTATTATTTTTTTATTTGATTTTGGAGGGCTGGGATTGAAAGTTAAAGAATCCCACTGTGAAGGGGAATTCAATCAAGAGAGTCCAGATTGGATTCAAAGATTGAATCCCCGTCCAAGGAGGAATTGGGATTGATCAGGAACTCTTGATCAATCCCTATAAAAGGGACCTCCTGGAACAGATTACAAACACATAAAACAGTAAGCAAAAGCTACTGATTGAGAGAATAGGGACGTATAGAGAGCTAAGAAAAGGTTTAGGAGTGTTCTAAGAGTGAGAAGAAATTTTTTGAGAATTTTTGGTGATTTTTTTTCTGGGAATTTCTGGAAAATTCCAGATTTCGATGAATTTTCTGATGAAGATTGGATTTTTCGGTGAAAATTCTGGCCAACCTTGAAGTTTCTGGTGACCTGCCCAGTTTCCAGCAAAGAATCCCAGAAACCAGTGATCTTTCGGTGAACTTTCGGTGAACTTTCGGTGAAAAAACCCAGATTTCGGTGACAAAACCCAGAATCCGGTGAATCCCGCCCCTTTGGCAGGCTGAGCGCCTGCACGCTTGTTTCATGGGTTGACTTAGGCATACGGAGTTCATTCCCAGTCTAAGCATACGGAGTTCATTCCCAATCTAAGATCGGACAGGACCGAGGGTTACGGCAGCAAATGTGGGGCTCAAGCATGTGCTGGTGCCGCATTTTTCTTCGTCGGGGCACCATCATCGGAGCATCGCCAGAGAACCTGACCGACAGCATTGGGGTTCCGACGATCGGAGGCCCGGGGGGGTGTGCACACATGATGTGCGATGGGTGCTAGTACTTGGCCCTTATATTGGCCCCCTATCCCTCATAAAACCTCGAGAACACACACCCCCTAAAAGAGCATTTGAGATTTTATAGGTTTGCTACCAGTAGCCATTAAAGTGTCTGAAATGGGGACACTTTTTTCAAATGGTCACAAAATCTTGTACATTTCGAGTTTTTAGCTCAATTTTTTTGTGCATGCCAAAAAAAATACAAGGATCACGTCCACCAAGTTTGGGGCCAAAACTCTTTCTGAAAAAATTTTGAAAAATCTCGAACCGTAAAAAGTTGTGAAAATCATGAAAAATAGAAAACGAGTCGTCTTGCCATGAACCTTGATGTGAAGGCTTAAGGGACCATTATATGAATTTAAAATCCATAAAAATGGCATTGGCATGCAGAAATATGAAGATGTGCCTAAACCCACCTACCACCCTATCGATCCACGGCTTGTGCATCCCGTCTCTCTGGCCGGCGTAGTGCCCGCCGATTCGTTTCGTCGGTTGGCTTAGGCATATAAGTTCATTCCCAGTCTAGGATCAGATCGGACCAAGGGTTGTGGCAACAGGATCGGCAGCACGTGGAGGGGGACCCGACCGATCCCCAGCTTGCGCATCCCTCCCCTCTGGCCGGCTGAGCGCCCGCACGCTCGTTTCGTGGGTTGACTTAGGCATACGGAGTTCATTCCCAATCTAAGCAAACGTAGTTCACTCCCAATCTAAGATCAGACCGGACCGAGGGTTGCGGCAACACATTCTGGGCTCGGGCATGTGCTGGTGCTGCATTTTTCTTCATTGGGGCACCATCGCCGGAGAACCTGACTGGTAGCATTGGGGTTCCGGCGATCAAGGCGGCCGGGTGGGGTGTGCCCACATGATGTGCGATGGTTGCTGGTACTTGGCCCTTATATTGGCCCCCTATCCCTTATCAAACCTCGAGAACTCACACCCCCTTAAAGAGCAATTGACATTTATAGGTTTGCTGCCAGTAGCCATTAAAGTGTCTAAAATGGGGACACTTTTTTCAAATTGTCACAAAATCTTGCACATTTCGAGTTTTTAGTTGAATGTTTTTGTGCATGCCAAAAAAAATACAAAGATCATGTCTACCAAGTTTGGGGCCAAAACTCCTTCCGAAAAAATTTAAAAAAATCCCGAACCGTAAAAATTTTTAAAAAATGTGAAAAATAGAAAACGAGTTATCTTGCCATGAAACTTCACGTGAAGGCTTAAGGGACCATTGTATGAATTTACAAGCTGTAAAAATGGCATTGGCATGCAAAAATATGAAGATGTACCTAAACCCACCTACCACCCATCGATCCACGGCTTGCGCACCCCATTTCGTCGGTTGGCTTAGGCATACAGGGTTCATTCCCAGTCTAAGATCCAACCAGACCGAGGGTTGCGGCAGCAAGATAGACAGCACGTAGAGGGGGACCCGATCAATCCCCATCTTGAGTATCCCGCCCCTCTGGCCGGCTGAGCGCCCGCACGCTCGTTTCGTGGGTTGACTTAGGTATACGGAGTTTATTCCCAGTCTAAGCATACGGAGTTCATTCCCAGTCTAAGATCGGACCGGACCGAGGGTTACAGCAGCACATGCTGGGCTCGGGCATGTGCTGGTGCCGCATTTTTCTTCGTCGGGGCACCATCACTGGAGCATCGCCGGAGAACCTAACCGACGGCATTGGGGTTTCGACAATCAGGGGGGCCAGGTGTGCGCACATGATGTGCGATGGGTGCTGGTACTTGGCCCTGATATTGGCCCCCTATCCCTCATCAAACCTCGAGAACTCACCCCCTTAAAGAGCATTTGAGATTTTACAGGTTTGCTGCTAGTAGCTATTAAAGTGTCTGAAATGGGGTCACTTTTTTCAAATGGTCACAAAATTTTATACACTTCAAGTTTTTGGCTGAATTTTTTTATGCATGCCAACAAAAATACAAGGATCACGTCTACCAAGTTTAGGGCCAAAACTCCTTCCAAAAATATTTTAAAAAATCCCGAACCGTAAAAAGTTTCAAAAATCGTGAAAAGTAAAAAACGAGTCCTCTTACCATGAAACTTCACGTGAAGGCTTAAGGGACCATAGTATGAATTTACAAGCAATAAAAGTGGCATTGGCACATAGAAATATGAAGATGTGCCTAAACCCACCTACCACCCTATCGATCCATGGCTCACGCATCCCGTCTCTCTTTCCGGCGTAGTGCCCGCCCATCCACCTGCTTGTTCGTCGATTGGATTAGGCGTACGAAGTTCATTCCCAGTGTAAGATCAGACCGGACCGAGGGTTACATCAGCATGCAGAGGGGGACCCGATCAATCCCCGGCTTGTGCATCCCACCCCTCTAGCCGGCTGAGCGCCCGCACGCTCATTTTATGGGTTGACTTAGGCATACGGAGTTCATTCCCAGTCTAAGCATACGAGTTCATTCCTAATCTAAGATCAGACCGGATCAAGGGTTACGACAGCACATGCTGGCTTGAGCATGTACTGGTGCCGTATTTCTTTTCGCTAGGACATCATCACCGGAGCATCGTCGGAGAACCTGACTGGCGGCATTGAGGTTTCGTCGATCGAGGGGGCCGGTGGGGTGTGCACACATGATGTACGATGGGTGCTGGTACTTGGCCCTTATATTGGCCCCCCATCCCTCATCAAACCTTGAGATATCACACCCCCTTAAAGAGCATTTCAGATTTTACAGGTTTGCTGCCAGTAGCCATTAAAGTGTCTGAAATGGGGACACTTTTTTCAAATGGTCACAAAATCTTGTATACTTTGAATTTTTAGCTGAATTTTTCTGTGCATGCCAAAAAAAATACAAGGACCACGTCCACCAAGTTTGGGGCCAAAACTCCTTCCGAAAAAATTTTAAAAAAACCCAAACCGCAAAAAGTTTTAAAAATCGTGAAAAATAGAAAACGAGTCGTCTTGCTATGAAACTTCACGTGAAGGCTTAAGGGGCCACTGTATGAATTTACAAGCCATAAAAATGGCACTGGCATGTACAAATATAAATATGTGCGTAAATCCACCTACCACCCTATCGATCCATGGCTTGCGCGTCCTATTTCTCTGGCCGACGTAGTGCCTGCCTGCCCGTCCGCTTGCTCGTTTCATCGGTTGGCTTAGGCATACGGAGTTCATTCCCAGTCTAAGATTAGATCGGACTGAGGGTTGCGGTAGTATGATAGGTAGCGCACAGAAGGGGACCAGGTCGATCCCCGGCATGCGCATCCCGCCCCTCTGGCCGGCTGAGCGCCCGCACGCTCGTTTCGTGCGTTGACTTAGGCATACGGAGTTCATTCCCAGTCTAAGATCAGACCGGACGAAGGGCTACGGCAGCACATGTTAGGCTCGGGCTTGTGCTGGTGCCGCATTTTTCTTCGTCGGGGCACCATCGTCGAAGAACCTAACCGACGGCATTGGGGTACCGGCGATCGGGGTAGCCAGGGGGCGTGCGCACATGATGTGCGATGGGTGCTCATACCTGGCCCTTATATTGGCCCCCTATCCCTCAACAAACCTCAAGAACTCACACCCCCTTAAGGAGCATTTGAGATTTTACAGGTTTGCTGCCAATAGCCATTAAAGTGTTTGAAATGGGGACACTTTTTTCATATGGTCACAAAATCTTGTACACTCCGAGTTTTTAGCTGAATTTTTTTTTGCATGCCAAAAAAATAAAAGAATCGTGTCTACCAAGTTTGGGACTAAAACTCCTTCCGAAAAAATTTTAAAAAATCCCAAACCGCAAAAAGTTTTGAAAATCGTGAAAAATAGAAAACGAGTCATCTTGCCATGAAACTTCACGTGAAGTCTTAAGGGACCATTGTATGAATTTACAAGCCATAAAAATGGCATTGGCAAGCAGAAATATAAAGAAGTGCCTAAACCAACCTACCACCCTATCGATCCACGGCTTGCACATCCCGTCTCTCTGGTCGTCGGTTGGCTTAGGCATACGGAGTTCATTCCCAGTCTAAGATCAGACCTGACTGAGGGTTGCAGCAGTAGGATTGGTAACACGCAGAGGGGGACCCGACCGATCCCCGGCTTTGGCACCCCGCCCCTCTGGCCGGCTGAGCGCCCGCACGTTCGTTTCGTGGGTTGACTTAGGCATATGGAGTTCATTCCCAGTCTAAGCAAATGGAGTTCATTCCCAGTCTAAGATCGAAACAGACCAAGGTTTACGGTAGCACCTGCTGGGCTCAGGCATGTGCTGGTGTCACATTTTTCTTCATTGGGGCACCATCGCTGGAGCATCACCGGAGAACCGGACCGGCGACATTGTGGTTCCGGCGATCGGGGGGCCAGGGGGTGTGCGCACATAATGTGCGATGGGTACTGGTACTTGGCCATTATATTGGCCCCCTATCCCACATCAAACCTCGAGAACTCACACCCCCTTAAAGAGCATTTGAGATTTTATAGGTTTGCTGCCAGTAGGCATTAAAGTGTCTTAAATGGGGACACATTTTTCAAATGGTCACAAAATCTCGTACACTTCAAGTTTTTAGTTGAATTTTTTTGTGCATGCCAATAAAAATACAAGGATCTCGACTACCAAGTTTTAGGCCAAAATTTCTTCCAAAAAAATTTTAAAAAATCTCGAACCGCAAAAAGTTTCAAAAATCGTGAAAAATAGAAAATGAGTCTTCTTGCCATGAAACTTCACGTGAAGGGTTAAGGGACCACTGCATGAACTTACAAGCCATAAAAATGGCATTGGCATGCAGAAATATGAAGATGTGCCTAAACCCACCTACCACCCTATCGATTCACGGCTCACGCATCCTGTCTCTCTGGCCGGCATAGTACCGCCCGCCCGCCCGCCCGCTCGCTCGTTTCGTCGGTTGGCTTAGGCATACGGAGTTCATTCTCAGTCTAAGATCAAACCAGACTGAGGGTTGCGGTAGCAAGATTGGCAGCACACAGAAGGGGACCCGGTCGATCCCTGGCTTGCGCATCCCACCCCTCTGGCCGGCTGAGCGCCCGCACGCTCGTTTCGTGGGTTGACTTAGGCATACGGAGTTCATTCCCAGTCTAAGCATACGGAGAGCATTCCCAGTCTAAGATAGGACTGGACCGAGGGTTGCGGTAGCACATGCTGGGCTCAGCCATGTGCTGGTGCTGCATTTTTCTTCGTCGAGGTACCATCGTCGGAGCATCGCCGGAGAACTCGACCGGTGGCATTGGGGTTCTGACGATCGGGGGGGCCAGGGGGGTGTGCGCACATGATGTACGATGGATGCTGGTACTTGGCCTTTATATTGGCCCGCTATCCCTCATCAAACCTCGAGAACACACACCCCCTTAAAGCGCATTTGAGATTTTATAGGTTTACGGCCAGTAGCCATTAAAGTGTCTGAAATGGGGACACTTTTTTCAAATAGTCACAAAATCTTGCAAACTTAGAGTTTTTAGCTGAATTTTTTTGTGCATGCCAACAAAAATACAAGGATCACGTCTACCATTTTTGCGGCCAAAATACCTTCCAAAACAATTTAAAAAATCCTGAACCACAAAAAGTTTTGAAAATTGTGAAAAATTGAGAACGAGTCGTCTTGCCATGAAACTTCACGTGAAGGCTTAAGGGACCATTGTATGAATTTACAAGCCATAAAAATGGCATTGGCATGTAGAAATATGAAGATGTGCCTAAACCCACCTACCACCCTATCGATCCATGGCTTGCGCATCCCGTCTCTCTGGTCGGCGTCGTGACCGCCCGCCTGCTCGCCCGCATGCTCGTTTCGTTCGTTGGCTTACGCATATGAAGTTCATTCCAAGTCTAAGATCAGACCGGATCTAGGGTTACGGTAGTAGGATCGGCAGCACGTAGAGGGGGACGCGGTCGATCCTCGGCTTGCGCATCCCACCCCTCTGGCCGACTGAGCGCCCGTACGCTCGTTTCGTGGGTTGATTGAGGCATACGGAGTTCATTCCCAGTCTAAGCATACAGAGTTCATTCCTAGTCTAAGATAGGACCGGATCGAGGGTTGCGGCAGCACATGCTGGGCTCGGCCATGTGCTAGTGCTGCATTTTTCTTCGTCGGGTTACCATCACCGAAACATTGCCGGAGAACCCGACCGGCGGCATTGGGGTTCCGACGATCGGGGGGTTTGGGGGGGTGTGTGCACATGATGTACGATGGGTGCTGGTACTTGGCCTTTATATTGGCCCCCTATCCCTCATCAAACCTCGAGAACTCACACCCCCTTAAAGCGCATTTGAGATTTTATAGGTTTGCTGCTAGTAGCCATTACTGTGTCTGAAATGGGGACACTTTTTTCAAATGGTCACAAAATCTTGTAAACTTAGAGTTTTTACCTGAAGTTTTTTGTGCATGCCAAAAAAAATACAAGGATCACATCTACCATGTTTGGGCTAAAACACCTTCCAAAAAAATTTTAAAAAATCTTGAACTGCAAAAAGTTTTGAAAATTGCAAAAAATAGAGAACGAGTCGTCTTGCCATGAAACTTCACGTGAAGGCTTAAGGGACCACTGTATGAATTTACAAGCCATAAAAATGGCATTGGCAAGTAGAAATATGAAGATGTGCCTAAACCCACCTACCACCCTATCGATCAATGGCTTGCGCATCTCGTCTCTCTGGCCGACGCAGTGCCCGCCCGCCCGCCCGCCCGCTTGCTCGATTCGTTGGTTGGCTTAGGCATATGAAGTTCATTCCAAGTCTAAGATTAGATTGGAACGAGGGTTGTGCCAGCAGGATCGACAGCACGTAAAAGGGGACCCGGTCGATCCTCAACTTGCGCATCCCGCCCCTCTAGCCGGCTGAGCGCCCGCACGCTCGTTTCGTGGGTTGACTTAGGCATACGGAGTTCATTCCCAGTCTAAGCATACGGAGTTCATTCCCAGTCTAAGATAGGACCGGACCGAGGGTTGCGGCAGCACATGCTGGGCTCGGCCATGTGCTGGTGCTACATTTTTCTTCGCCGGGGTACCATCATCTGAGCATCGTCGGAGAACCCGACCAGCGGCATTGGGGTTTCGACGATCGGGGGGGCCGGCGGGGGTGTGCGCACATGATGTACGATGGGTGCTGGTACTTGGCCTTTATATTGGCCCCCTATCCCTCATCAAACCTCGAGAACTCACACCCCCTTAAAGCGCATTTGAGATTTTATAGGTTTGCTACCAGTAGCCATTAAAGTGTCTAAAATGGGGACACTTTTTTCAAATGGTCACAAAATCTTCTAAACTTAGAGTTTTTAGCTGAATTTTTTTGTGCATGCCAAAAAAAATACAAGGATCATGTCTACCATGTTTAGGGCTAAAACACCTTCCAAAAAAATTTTAAAAAATCCTGAACCGCAAAAATTTTTGAAAATTACGAAAAATAGAGAACGAGTCGTCTTGCCATGAAACTTCATGTGAAGGCTTAAGGGACCATTGTATGAATTTACAAGCCATAAAAATGGCATTGGCACATAGAAATATGAAGATGTGCCTAAACCCACCTACCACCCTATCGATCCATGGCTTGCGCATCCCGTCTCTCTGGTCGGCGTAGTGCCCGCCCGCCCGCATGCTCGTTTCGTTGGTTGGCTTAGGCATATGAAGTTCATTCCAAGTCTAAGATCAGACTGGAACGAGGGTTGCGGCAGTAGGATCGATAGCACGTAGAAGGGGACCCGGTCGATCCTAGGCTTGCGCATCCCACCCCTCTGGCCGACTGAGTGCCCGTACGCTCGTTTCGTGGGTTGACTTAGGCATACGGAGTTCATTCCCAGTCTAAGCATACGGAGTTCATTCCCAGTCTAAGATAGGACCGGATCGATGGTTGCGGCAGCACATGCTGGGCTCGGCCATGTGCTGGTGCTACATTTTTCTTCGTTGGGGTACCATCATCGGAGCATCGCCGGAGAACCCGACCGACGGCATTGGGGTTTCGACGATCAGGTGGGCCGGCGGGGGTGTGCGCACATGATGTACGATGGGTGCTGGTACTTGGCCTTTATATTGGCCCCCTATCCCTCATCAAACCTTGAGAATTCACACCCCCTTAAAGCGCATTTCAGATTTTATAGGTTTGCTGTCAGTAGCCATTAAAGTGTCTGAAATGGGGACACTTTTTTCAAATGGTCACAAAATCTTCTAAACTTAGAGTTTTTAGCTGAATTTTTTTTTGCATGCCAAAAAAAATACAAGGATCATATCTACCATGTTTGGGGCCAAAACACCTTCCAAAAAAAGTTTTGAAAATTGTGAGAAATAGAGAACGAATCGTCTTGCAATGAAACCTCACGTGAAGGCTTAAGGGACCATTGTACGAATTTACAAGCCATAAAAATTGCATTGGCACGTAGAAATATGAAGATGTGCCTAAACCCACCTACCACCCTATCGATCCGTGGCTTGTGCATCCCGTCTCTCTGGCCGGCGTAGTGCCCGCCTGCCTGCCCGCCCGCATGCTCGTTTCGTTGGTTGGCTTAGGCATATGAAGTTCATTCCAAGTCTAAGATTAGACCGGACTGAGGGTTGCGGCAGCAGGATCGACAGCATGTAGAGGGGGACCTGGTCGATCCTCGGCTTGTGCATCCCGCCCCTCTGGCCGACTGAGTGCCCGCACGCTCGTTTCGTGGGTTGACTTAGGCATACGGAGTTCATTCCCAGTCTAAGATAGGACCGGACCGAGGGTTGCGGCAGCACATGCTGGGCTCGACCATGTGCTGGTGCTGTATTTTTCTTCGCCAGGGTACCATCACCGAAGAACCCGACCGACGACATTGGGGTTCCGACGATCGGGGAGGCCGGGGGGGTGTGCGCACATGATGTATGATGGGTGCTAGTACTTGGCCTTTATATTGGCCCCCTATCCCTCATCAAACCTTGAGAACTCACACCCCCTTAAAGTGTATTTGAGATTTTATAGGTTTGTTACCAGTAGCCATTAAAGTGTCTGAAATGGGAACACTTTTTTCAAATGGTCACAAAATCTTCTAAACTTAGAGTTTTTAGCTAAATTTTTTTGTGCATGCCAAAAAAATACAAGGATCACGTCTACCATGTTTGGGGCCAAAACACCTTCCGAAAAAATTTTAAAAAATCTTGAACCGCAAAAAGTTTTGAAAATTGTGAAAAATAGGGAACGAGTCGTCTTGCCATGAAACTTCATATGAAGGCTTAAGAGACCATTGTATGAATTTACAAGCCATAAAAATGGCATTGGCATGTAGAAATATGAAGATGTGCCTAAACCCACCTACCACCCTATCGATCCATGGCTTGTGCATCCCGTCTCTCTGGCCGGCGTAGTGCCCGTCCGCCCACATGCTCGTTTTGTCGGTTGGCTTAGGCATATGAAGTTCATTCCAAGTCTAAGATCAGACCAGACTAAGGGTTGTGGCAGCAGGATCGATAGCACGTAGAGGGGACCCAGTCGATCCTCGGCTTGCGCATCCCGCCCCTCTGGCCGGCTGAGAGCCCGCACGCTCGTTTCATGGGTTGACTTAGGCATACGGAGTTCATTCCCAGTCTAAGATAGGACCGGACCGAGGGTTGCGGTAGCACATGTTGGGCTTGGCCATGTGCTGGTGCTGCATTTTTCTTCGCCGGGGTACCATCATCGGAGCATCTACGGAGAACCCGACTGGCGGCATTGGCGTTCCGACGATCGGAGGGTCGGGGGGGTGTGCGGAGATGATGTACGATGGGTGCTGGTACTTGGCCTTTATATTGGCCCCCTATCCCTCATCAAACCTCGAGAACTCACACCCCCTTGAAGCGCATTTGAGATTTTATAGGTTTGCTGCCAGTAGCCATTAAAGTGTCTGAAATGGGGACACTTTTTTCAAATGGTCACAAAATCTTGTAAACTTAGAGTTTTTAGCTGAATTTTTTTGTGCATGCCAACAAAAATACAAGGATCACGTCTACCATGTTTGGGGCCAAAACACCTTTCAAAAAAATTTTAAAAAATCCTGAACCGCAAAAAGTTTTGAAAATTATGAAAAATAGGGAACGAGTCGTCTTGCCATGAAACTTCACGTGAAGGCTTAAGGGACCATTGTATGAATTTACAAGCCATAAAAATGGCATTGGCACATAGAAATATGAAGATGTTCCTAAATCCACCTACCACCCTATCGATCCATGGCTTGCGCATCCCGTCTCTCTGGCCGTCATAGTGCCCGCCCGCCCGCTCGCCCGTTCATTTTTTCGGTTGGCTTAGGCATACGGAGTTCATTCCCAGTCTAAGATCTGACCGGACTGAGGGTTGCGGCAACAGGATCGGCAGCACGCAGAGGGGGGCCCAGCTGATCCCCGGCTTGCGCATCCCGCCCCTCTGGCCGACCGAGCGGCCGCACGCTTGTTTCGTGGGTTGACTTAGGCATACGAAGTTCATTCCCAGGCTAAGATCAAATCAAACTGAGGGTTGCGGCAGCACATGCTGGGCTCGGGCTTCTGCTGGTGTCGTATTTTTCTTCACCAGGACACCATCGTCGAAGCATTGTCAAAGAACCTGACCAACGGTATTGGGGTTCTGGCGATCGAGGGGGCCAGTGGGTGTGCGCACATCATGTGCGATGGGTACTGGTATTTGGCCCATATATTGGCCCCCTATCCCTCATCAAACCTCGAGAACTCACACCCCGTTAAAGAGCATTTGAGATTTTACAGGTTTGTTGCCAGTAGCCATTAAAGTGTCTGAAATGGGGACACTTTTTTCTAATGGTCGCAAAATCTTCTACACTTCAAATTTCTAGCTGAATTTTTTTGTGCATGCCAAAAAAAATACAAGGATCACATCTACCAGTTTGGGGCCAAAACACTTTCCAAAAAAATTTTAAAAAATCTCAAACCGTTAAAGTTTTGAAAATCATGAAAAATAGAAAAGGAGTCATCTTGCCATGAAACTTCACGTGAAGGCTTAAGGGACCATTGTATGAATTTACAAGCCATAAGAATGGCATTGGCACGTAGAAATATGAAGATGTGCCTAAACCCGCCCGCCCGCTCGCCCGTTCGTTTCGTCGGTTGGCTTAGGCATACAGAGTTCATTCCCAGTCTAAGATCCCACCGGACTGAGGGTTATGGCAACAGGATCGATAGCACATAGAGGGGGACCCGGCCGGTCACCGGCTTGCGCATCCCGCCCCTCTGGCCGATTGAACGCCCGTACGCTCATTTTGTGGGTTGACTTAGGCATACAGAGTTCATTCCTAGTCTAAACATACGGAGTTCATTCCGAGTCTAAGATCGGACCGGACCGAGGGTTACGGTAGCACATACTGGGCTCAGGTATCTGCTGGTGCCGCATTTTTCTTCGTCGGGGCACCATCATCGAAGCACCGCTAGAGAACCTGACCAACGGTATTGGGGTATCGACGATCACGGGGGATGGGGGGTGTGCGCACATGATGTGCGATGGCTGCTGGTCCTTGGCCCTTATATTGGCCCCCTATCCCTCATCAAACCTCAAGAACTCACACCCCGTTAAAGAGCATTTGAGATTTTATAGGTTTGCTGCCAGTAGCCATTAAAGTGTCTGAAATAGGGACACTTTTTTCAAATGGTCACAAAATCTTGTACACTTCGAGTTTTTGGGTGAATTTTTTTTTTCATGCCAAAAAAAATACAAGGATCAGGTCTACCAAGTTTGGGGCCAAAACTCCTTCCCAAAAAATTTTAAAAAATCCTGAACCACAAAAAGTTTCGAAAATCTTGAAATATAGAAAACAAGTCGTCTTGCCATGAAACTTCACGTGAAGGCTTAAGGGACCATTGTATGAATTTACAAGACATAAAAATGGCATTGGCATGCAAAAATACAAAGATGTGCCTAAACCCACCTACCACCCTATCGATCCACGGCTTGCGCATCTCGTCTCTCTGGCCAGCGTAGTGCCCGCCCGCCCGCCCGCCCGCTCGTTTTGTTGGTTGGCATAGGCATACGGAGTTCATTCCCAATCTAAGAATATGGAGTTCATTCCCAGTCTAAGATCGCACCGGATCGAGGGTTGCGACAGCACATGCTGGGCTCAGGCATGTGCTGGTGCCGTATTTTTCTTCGTCGGGGCACCATCGCCGGAGAACCTGACCTACGACATTGGGGTTCCGACGATCGGGGGGGCCGGGGGGGTGTGTGCACATGATGTGCGATGGGTGCTGGTACTTGGCACTTGTATTGGCCCCTTATCCCTCATCAAACCTCGAGAACTCACACCCCCTTAAAGAGCATTTGAGATTTTACAGGTTTGCCGCCAGTAGCAATTAAAGTGTCTAAAATGGAGACACTTTTTTCAAATGGTCACAAAATCTTGTACCCTTCAAGTTTTTGGGTGAATGTTTTTTTGCATGCCAACAAAAATACAAGGATCACGTCTACCAAGTTTGGGGCCAAAACTTCTTCTGAAAAAATTTTAACAAATCTCGAACCGTAAAATGTTTCAAAAATCGTGAAAAATAAAAAATGAGTCGTCTTGCCATGAAACTTCACGTGAAGGCTTAAGGGACCATTGTATGAATTTACAAGCCATAAAAATCTTATTGGCATGTAGAAATATAAAGATGTACCTAAACCCAGCTACCACCCTATCGATCCACGGCTTGCGCATCCCGTCTCTCTGACCGGTGTAGTGCCTGCCCGCCCGCTCGTTTCGTCGGTTGGCTTAGGCATACGGAGTTTATTCCCAGTCTAAGATTAGACCGCACTGAGGGTTTCGGCAGTAGGATCGATAGCGCGCAGAGGGAGATCCGATCGATCCCTGGCTTACACATCCCGCCCCTCTGGCCGGCTGAGCGCCCGCACGTTCATTTCATGGGTTGACTTAGGCATACGGAGTTCATTCTCAGTCTAAGCAAATGGAGTTCATTCCCAGTCTAAGATCGGACCGGACCGCATTTTTCTTCGTCAGGGCACCATCATCGGAGCATCATCGGAGAACCTGACCGGTGGCATTGGGGTTCTGATGATCGGGGGGGTGTGCGCACATGATGTGTGATGGGTGCTGGTACTGGGCCCTTATATTGGCCCCCTATCCCTCATCAAACCACGAAAACTCACACCCCCTTAAAGAGCATTTGAGATTTTACAAGTTTACTGCCAGTAGCCATTAAAGTGTCTGAAATGGGGACACTTTTTTCAAATGGCCACAAAATCTTGTACACTTCGAGTTTTTAGGTGAATTTTTTTGTGCATGCCAACAAAAATACAAGGATGACGTCTACCATGTTTGGAGCCAAAACTCTGTCCGAACAAATTTTAAAAAATCCCGAACCGTAAAAAGTTTCAAAAATCATGAAAAATAGAAAACGAGTCATCTTGCAATAAAACTTCACGTGAAGGCTTAAGGGACCATTGTATGAATTTACAAGCCATAAAAATGGCATTGGCATGCAAAAAAATGAAGATGTGCCTAAACCCACAAACCACCCTATCGATCCACGGCTTGCGCATCCCGTCTCTCTGGTTGGCGTAGTGCCCGCTCGTCCGCTCGTTTCGTCGGTTGACTTAGGCATACGGAGTTCATTCCCAGTCTAATATAAGACCAGACCGAGGGTTGCGGCAGCAGGTTCGACAGCACGCAGAGGGGGACCCGGCCGATCCCCGGCTTACGCATCCCGCCCCTTTAGCCGGTTGAGAACCCGCACGCTCGTTTCTTAGGTTGACTTAGGCATACGGAGCTCATTTGTAGTCTAAGCATACGAAGTTCATTCCCAGTCTAAGATCGGACCAGACCAAGGGTTGCGGCAGCAATTGCTGGGCTCGGGCATGTGCTGTTGCCGCATTTTTCATCGTCGGGGCACCATCGTCGGAGAACCTGACCAATGGCGTTGGCGTTCCGGCAGGGGTCGGGGGGTGTGCACACATGATGTGCGATGGGTGCTGGTACTTGGCCCTTAGATTACCCCCTATCCCTCACCAAACCTCGAGAACTCACACCACCTTAAAGAGCATTTGAGATTTTACAGGTTTGCTGCCAGTAGCCATTAAAGTGTCTAAAATGGGGACACTTTTTTCAAATGGTCACAAAATCTTGTACACTTTGGGTTTTTAGCTGAATTTTTTTTCCATGCCAAAAAAAATAAAAGGATCACGTCTACCAAATTTGGAGCCAAAACTCCTTCCAAAAAAATTTAAAATAATCCTAAACCACAAAAAGTTTAGAAAATCAAGAAAAATAGAAAACGAGTCGTCTTGTCGTGAAACTTCACGTGAAGGCTTAAGGGACCATTGTATGAATTTAGAAGCCATAAAAATGGCATTTGGCACACAGAAATATGAAGATGTGCCAAAACACACCTACTACCCTATCGATCCATGGCTTGCACATCCCGTCTCTCTGGCCGGCATAGTGCCCGCCTGCCCGCTCGTTCCGTTGGTTGGCTTAGGCATACGGAGTTCATTCATAGTCTAAGGTTAGACTGGATCGAGGGTTGCCATAGCAGGATCGATAGCACGCAGAGGGGGACCCGGCCGATCCTCGGCTTGCGCATCCCGCCCCTCTGGCCAGCTGAGCGCCCGCACACTCGTTTTGTGAGTTGACTTAGGCATACGAAGTTCATTCCTAGTCTAAGCATATGGAGTTCATTCCCAGTCTAAGATCGGACCGGACCGAGGGTTACGGCAGCACATGTTGGACTCGGGCATGTGCTGGTGCCGTAATTTTCTTCGACGGGGCCCCATCGTCGGAGCATCCCTGGAGAACCTGACAGACGGCATTGGGGTTCCGACGATCGGGATGGCCGGTGGGGGGTGTGCTCACATGATGTGTGATGGGTGCTGGTACTCTGCCCTTATATTGGCCCCCTATCCCTCATCAAACCTCGAGAACTCACACCCCCTTAAAGAGCATTTGAGATTTTACAGGTTTGCTGCCAGTAGCAATTAAAGTGTCTGAAATGGGGACACTTTTTTCAAATGGTCACAAAATCTTGTACACTTCGAGTTTTTAGGTGAATTTTTTTTTCCATGCCAACAAAAATACGAGGATCACATCTACCAAGTTTGGGGCAAAACTCCTTTCGAAAAAATTTTAACAAATCTCGAACCGTAAAATGTTTTGAAAATCGTGAAAAATAGAAAACGAGTCGTCTTGCCATGAAACTTCACGTGAAGGCTTAAGGGACCATAGTATGAATTTTCAGGCCATAAAAATGGACCACCCTATCGATTCCTGGCTTGCGCATCCCGCCCCTCTGGCCGACTGAGTGCCCGTACGCTCGTTTCGTGGGTTGACTTAGGCATGCGGAGTTCATTCCCAGTCTAAGATCGGATTGAACCAAGGATTGCCGCAGCACATGCTGGGCTCAGGCATGTGCTGGTGCCACATTTTTCTTCGTCGGGGCACATCGCCAGAGCATCGTTGGAGAACCTGACCAGCGATATTGGGGTTCCGGCGATCGGGGGGGCTGGGGGGTGTCCGCACATGATGTGCGATGGGTGCTAGTACTTGGCCCTTATATTGGCCCCCTATCCCTCATCAAACCTCAAGAACTCACTCCCCCTTAAAGAGCATTTGAGATTTTATAGGTTTGCTGCCAGTAGCCATTAAAATGTCTGAAATAGGGACACTTTTTTCAAATGGTCACAAAATCTTGTACACTTCGAGTTTTTAGCTGAATTTTTTTGTGCATGCCAACAAAAATACAAGGATCACGTCTACCAAGTTTGGGGCAAAAACTCTTTCCGAAAAAAGTTTTAAAAATCCCGAATCGTAAAAAGTTTAAAATTCGTGAAAAATAGAAAACGAGTCGTCTTGCCATGAAACTTGATGTGAAGGCTTAAGGGACCATAGTATGAATTTTCAAGCCATAAAAATGGCATTGGCACACAGAAATATGAAGATGTGCCTAAACCCACCTACCACCCTATCGATCCCTACCTTACGCATCTTGTCTCTCTGGCCGGCGTAGTGCCCGCCAGCCCGCTCGTTTCGTCAGTTGGCTTAGGCATACAGAGTTCATTCCCAGTCTAAGATCGGGCCAGATCGAGGGTTGCGATAGTAGGATTGGTAGCACACAGAAGGGGATGCGGTCAATCCCCGGCTTGCGCATCCCGCCCCTCTGGCCGACTGAGCGCCTGCACGCTCGTTTCGCGGGTTGACTTAGGCATACAGAGTTCATTCCCAGTCTAACCATACGGAGTTCATTCCCAGTCTAAGATCGGATCGAACCAAGGGTTGCGGCAGCACATGCTGTGCCCGGGCATGTGCTGGTGCCGTATTTTTCTTCATCAGGGCACATCGCCAGAGCATCGTCAGAGAACCTGACCGGGGGCATTGGGGTTCCGACGATCGGGGGCACCGGAGGGGGGTGTGCGCACATGATGTGTGATAGGTGCTAGTACTTGGCCCTTATATTGGCCCCCTATCCCTCAACAAACCTCGAGAACTCACACCCCCTTAAAGAGTATTTGAGATTTTACAGGTTTGCTGCCAGTAGCCATTAAAATGTCTGAAATGGGGACACTTTTTTCAAATGGTCACAAAATCTTGTACACTTCGATTTTTTAGCTGAATTGTTTTGTGAATGCCAAAAAAATACAAGGATCACGTCTACCAAGTTTGGGGAAAAAACTCCTTCCGAGATAATTTTAAAAAATCTCGAACCGCAGAAAGTTTCAAAAATCGTGAAAAATAGAAAATGAGTCATCTTGCCATGAAACTTCACGTGAAGGCTTAAGGGACCATTGTATGAATTTACAAGCCATAAAAATGGCATTGGCACACAGAAATATGAAGATTTGTTTAAACCCACCTACCACCCTATCAATCCACGGCTTGCGCATCCCGTCTCTCTTGTCGGTGTAGTGCCCGCCCGCCCGCTCGTTTCGTCGATTGGCTTAGGCATATGGAGTTCATTCCCAGCCTAAGATCGGACCGGACTGAGGGTTGCAGCACCAGGATTGGCAGTACACAGAGGGGGACCCGACCGATCCCCAGCTTGCGCATCCCGCCCCTCTAGCCGGCTAAGCAGCCGTACGCTCGTTTCGTGGGTTGACTTAGGCATACGGAGTTCATTCCCAGTCTAAGCATACGAAGTTCATTCCCGATCTAAGATCGGACCGGACCGAGGGTTGCGGTAGCACATGCTAAGCTCGGGCATCTACTGGTGCCGTATTTTTCTTCGTCGGGGCACCATCTTATGAGCATAGCCGGAGAACTTAACCGACGGCATTAGGGTTCCGATGATCGGAGGGGCCAGGGGGTGTGCACACATGGTGTTCGATGGGTGCTGGTACTTGGCCTTTATATTGGCCCCCTATCCCTCATCAAACCTTGAGTACTCACACCCCCTTAAAGAGCATTTGAGATTTTACAGGTTTGCTGCCAGTAGCCATTAAAGTGTCTGAAATGGGGACACTTTTTTCAAATGGTCACAAAACCTTGGACACTTCGAGTTTTTAGCTGAATTTTTTTGTGCATGCCAATAAAAATACAAGGATCATCTACCAAGTTTGGGGCAAAACTCCTTTTGAAAAAATTTGAAAAAATCCTGAACCGTAAAAAGTTTCAAAAATCGTGAAAAATAGAAAACGAGTCATCTTGCTATGAAAGTTCACGTGAAGGCTTAAGGGACCATTGTATGAATTTACAAGCTATAAAAATGGCATTGGCACACAGAAATATGAAGATGTGCCTAAACCCACCGACCACCCTATCGATCTACAGCTTGCGCATCCCGTCTCTCTGGCCAGCGTAGCGCCCGCCCACTTGCCCGTCCGCTCGTTTCATCAGTTGGCTTAGGCATACGGAGCTCATTCCCAGTCTAAGATCAGATCGAACTAAGGGTTGCAGCAGCAGGATCGATAGCACACAGAGGAAGACCTGGCAGATCCTCGGCTTGCGCATGCCGCCCCTCTGGCCGGCTGAGCGCCCGCATGCTCGTTTCGTGGGTTGACTTAGGCATATTGAGTTCATCCCCAGTATAAGCATGCGGAGTTCATTCCCGGTCTAAGATCAAACCGGACTGAGGGTTGCAGCAGCAGGATCAACAACATGCAGTGGGTGACCCGATCGATCCCCGACTTGCGCATCCTACCCCTCTGGCCGGCTGAGCACCCCCACGCTCATTTCATGGGTTGACTTAGGCATACGGAGTTCATTCCCAGTCTAAGCTTATGGGGTTCATTCCCAGTCTAAAATCGAACTAGATCAAGGGTTGCGACAGCACATGCTGGGCTCGAGCATGTGCTGGTGCTGCATTTTTCTTCGTCGGGGCACCATCACCGGAGCATCACCGGAGAACCTGACCGATAACATTAGGGTTCCGACGATCGAGGGGCCTAGGGGGTTTGCGCACATGATGTGCGATGGGTGCTGGTACTTGGCCCTTATATTGGCCCCCTATCTCTCATCAAACCTCGAGAACTCACACCCCCTTAAAGAGCATTTGAGATTTTACAAGTTTTCTGCCAGCAGCCATTAAAGTGTCTGAAATGGGGACACTTTTTTCAAATGGTCACAAAATCTTGTACACTTCGCGTTTTTGGCTGAAATTTTTTGTGCATGCCGAAAAAAATACAAGGATCACGTCTACCAAGTTTGGGGCCAAAACTCCTTCCGAAAAAATTTTAAAAAATCCTGAACCGTAAAAAGTTTCAAAAATCATGAAAAATAGAAAACGAGTCGTCTTGCCATGAAACTTCACGTGAAGGCTTAAGGGACCATTGTATGACATTACAAGCCGTAAAAATGGCATTGGCACACAGAAATATGAAGATGGGCCTAATCACACCTACCACCCTATCGATCCACGGCTTGCGCATCCCATCTCTCTGGCCAGCGTAGTGATCGCCCACCCGCCCGCCCGCTCGTTTCATCGGTTGGCTTAGGCATACGGAGTTCATTCCCAGTCTAAGATTGAACCGGACTAAGGGTTGCGATAGTAGGATCGGCAGCACGCAGAGGGGGACCCGGCCGATCCTCGACTTAAGCATCCTGCCCCTCGCTGAGCGCCTGTATGCTCGTTTCATGGGTTGACATAGGCATACGGAGTTCATTCCCTGTCTAAGCATACAGAGTTCATTCCCAGTCTAAGATCAAACTAGACCGAGGGTTACGACAGCACATACTGGGCTCGGGCATGTGCTGGTGCCGTATTTTTCTTCGCCAGGGCACCATCGTCGGAGTATCGCTGGAGAACCTGACCGGCGGCATTGAGGTTCCGACGATCAAGGGGCCGGCCGGGGGTGTGCGCACATGATGTGTGATGGGTGCTGGTACTTGGTCCTTATATTGGCCCCGTATCCCTCATCAAACCTAGAGAACTCACACCCCCTTAAAGAGCATTTAAGATTTTATAGGTTTGCTGCCAGAAGCCATTAAAGTGTCTGAAATGGGGACACTTTTTTCAAATGGTCACAAAATCTTATACACTTCGAGTTTTTAGCTGAATTTTTTTATGCATGCAAAAAAAAAAAAATACAAGGATCACGTCTACCAAGCTTGGGGCCAAAACTTCTTCCGAAAAAATTTTAAAAAATCCCGAACCACAAAAAGTTTCAAAAATCATGAAAAATAGAAAACGAGTCGTCTTGCCATGAAACTTCACGTGAAGGCTTAAGGGACCATTGTATGAATTTACAAGGAATAAAAATGGCATTGGCACGTAGAAATATGAAGATGTGCCTAAACCCACCTACCACCCTATCGATCCACGGCTCGCGCGTCCCATCTCTCTGGCCGACGTAGTGCCCGCCCGCCCGCCCGCGCATTCGTTTCATCGGTTGGCTTAGGCATACGGAGTTCATTCCCATTCTAAGATCGGACCGTACTGAGGGTTTCGACAGCAAGATCGACAGCATGCAGAGGGGGACCCAGTCGATCCCCGGCTTTCGCATCCCGCCCCTCTGGCCGGCTGAGCGCCCGCACGCTCATTTCGTTGGTTGACATAGGCATACGGAGTTCATTCCCAGTCTAAGCATACGGAGTTCATTACCAAGGGTTGCGGTAGCACATGCTAGGCTCAAGCATGTGTTGGTGTCGCATTTCTCTTCGCTGGGGCACCATCACCGGAGCATCACCGGAGAACCTGACCGACGACATTGGGGTTTCGACGATAGGGGGCTGGGGGTGTGCGCACATGATGTGCGATGGGTGCTGGTATTTGGCTGTTATATTGGCCCCATATCCCTCATCAAACCTCGAGAACTCACACCCCCTTAAAGAGCATTTGAGATTTTATAGGTTTGCTGCTAGTAGCCATTAAAGTGTCTGAAATGGGGACACTTCTTTCAAATGGTCACAAAATCTTGTACACCTCGAGTTTTTAGTTGAAGTTTTTTTTGCTTGCCAACAAAAATACAAGGATCACATCTACCAAGTTTGGGACCAAAACTCCTTCCGAAAAAAATTTAAAAAATCTCGAACCCCAAAAAGTTTTGAAAATCATAAAAAATAGAAAATGAGTCGTCTTGCCATGAAACTTCATGTGAAGGCTTAAGGGACCATTGTATGAATTTACAAGCCATAAAAATGGCAGTGGGATGCAGAAATATGAAGATGTGCCAAAACCCACCTACCACCCTATCGATCCACGGCTTGCGCATCCCGCCCTTCTGGCCGACTGAGCGCCCACACGCTTGTTTCGTGGGTTGACTTAGGCATACAGAGTTCATTCCTTGTCTAAGCATACAGAGTTCATTCCCAGTCTAAGATCAGACTGGACCGAGGGTTGAGGCAGCACATGCTGGGCTCAGGCATGTGCTGGTGCCGCATTTTTCTTCACCGGGGCATCATCATCGGAGCATCGTCGGAGAACCTGACCGGCGGCATTGGGGTTCCGGCGATCGGTGGGCCGACGGGGGGTGTGCGCACATGATGTGCGATGGGTGCTGGTACCTGGCCCTTATAATTGCCCCCTATCCCTCATCAAACCTTGAGAACTCACACCCCTTTAAAGAGCATTTGAGATTTTATAGGTTTGCTGCCAGTAGCCATTAAAGTGTCTGAAATGGGGACACTTTTTTCAAATGGTCACAAAATCTTGTACACTTCGAGTTTTTAGCTGAATTTTTTTGTGCATGCCAACAAAAATACAAGGATCACAGCTAAGAAGCTTGGGGCCAAAACTTCTTCCGAAAAAATTTTTAAAAATCTCAAACCACAAAAAGTTTCGAAAATCATGAAAAATAGAAAACAAGTCGTCTTGCCATGAAACTTCACGTGATGGCTTAAGGGACCATTGTATGAATTTACAAGGAATACAAATGGCATTGGAATGTAGAAATATGAAGATATGCCTAAACCCACCTACCACCCTATCGATCCACGGCTCACGCGTCCCGTCTCTCTGGCCGGCGCAGTGCCCGGCCGCCCGCTCGTTGACTTAGGCATACGGAGTTCATTCCCAGTCTAAGCATACAAAGTTCATTCCCAGTCTAAGATCGAACCAGACCGAGGGTTGCAGCAGCACTTGCTGGGCTCAGGCAAGTGCTGGTGTCACATTTTTCTTTGTCGGGGCACCATCGCCGGAAGACTTCACCGGTAGCATTGGGGTTCCGGCGATTGGGGGGGCCGGGGGGGTGTGTGCACATGATGTGCGATGGGTGCTGGTACTTGGCCCTTATATTGGCCCCCTATATATCATCAAACCTCGAGAACTCACAC
Organism: Durio zibethinus; assembly: GCF_047325235.1. Lineage (NCBI taxonomy): Eukaryota > Viridiplantae > Streptophyta > Magnoliopsida > Malvales > Malvaceae > Durio > Durio zibethinus. Next base: position 20,712,778 of record NC_143162.1, on the reverse strand, counting down.
CCCCTTAAAGACAATTTGAGATTTTACAGGTTTGCTGCCAGTAGCCATTAAAGTGTCTGAAATGGGGACACTTTTTTCAAATGGTCACAAAATCTAGTACACTTTGAGTTTTTAGCTGAATTTTTTTGTGCATGCCAAAAAAAATACAGGGATCACGTCTACCGATTTTGGGGCCAAAACTGCTTTCGAAAAAATTTCAAAAAATCTCAAACCCCAAAAAGTTTTAAAAATCATGAAAAATAGAAAACGAGTCATCTTGCCATGAAACTTCACATGAAGGCTTAAGGGACCATTGTATGAATTTACAAGCCATAAAAATGGCTTTGGCATGTAGAAATATGAAGATGTGCCTAAACCCACCTATCACCCTATCGATCCACGGCTTGCGCATCCCATCTCTCTGGCCGGCGTAGTGCTCGCCCGCTCGTCCGCTCGTTTCATCAGTTGGCTTAGGCATACGGTGTTCATTCGCAGTCTAAGATCAGACCAGACTGAGGGTTACGACAGCAGGATCGATAGAACGTAGAGGGGGACTCGGCCGATCCACAACTTGCACATCCCGCTCCTCTGGCTGGCTGAGCGCCCACAAGCTCGTTTCGTGGGTTAAGTTAGGCATACGGAGTTCATCCAAGTCTAAGATCGGATCGGACTGAGGGTTGTGGCAGCACATGCTGGGCTCGGGCATTTGCTGGTGTCGCATTTTTCTTTGCCAGGGCACCATCATTGGAGCATCATCGGATAACCTGACCGGTGGCATTGGGGTTCTAACGATCGGGGGGGCCGGGGGGGTGTGCGCACATGATATGTGATGGGTGCTAGTACTTGGCCCTTATATTGGCCCCCTATCCCTCATCAAACCTAGAGAACTCACAACCACTTAAAGAGCATTTGAGATTTTACAGGTTTACTGCCAGTAGCCATTAAAGTGTCTGCAATGGGGACACTTTTTTCAAATGGTCACAAAATCTTGTACACTTCGAGTTTTTAGCTGAATGTTTTTGTGCATGCCAACAAAAATACAAGGATCACGTCTACCAAGTTTGGTTCCAAAACTCCTTCCATAATATTTTAAAAAATCTCGAACCGTAAAAAGTTTTGAAAATCGTGAAAAATAGAAAACGAGTTGTCTTGCCGTGAAACTTCACGTGAAGGGTTAAGGGAGCATTGTATGAATTTAAAAGCCATAGAAATGGCATTGGCATGCAAAAATATGAAGATGTGCCTAAACCCACCAACCATCCTATCGATCCACGGCTTGCGCATCGCGTCTCTCTGGCCGGCGTGGTGCTCGCCCGCCCGTCCACTCGTTTCGTCTGTTGGCTTAGGCATACAGAGTTCATTCCCAGTCTAAGATTCCACCGAACCGAGGGTTGCGACAATAGGATTGACAACACGTAGAGGGGGACCCGATCGATCCCCGGCTTAGGCATCCCGCCCCTCTGGCCGGTTGAGCACACGTACGCTCGTTTCGTGGGTTGACTTAGGCATACGGAGTTCATTCCCAGTCTAAGCATACGAAGTTCATTCCCAATCTAAGATCGGATCAGACCGAGGGTTGCGACAGCACATGCTGGGCTCGGGCATGTGCTGGTGCCACATTTTTCTTCCCCGGGGCACCATCGCTGGAGCATCACTGGAGAACCTGACCGGCGGCATTAGGGTTCTGATGATCGGGGCGCTGGGGGGGCTGTGCGCACATGATGTGCGATGGGTGCTGGTACTTGGCCCTTATATTGGCCCCCTATCCCTCATCAAACCTTGAGAACTCACACTCCCTTAAAGTGCATTTGAAATTTTACAGGTTTACCTCCAGTAGCCATTAAAGTGTCTGAAATGGGACACTTTTTTCAAATGGTCACAAAATCTTGTACACTTTGAGTTTTTAGCTTAGTTGTTTTGTGCATGCCAACAAAAATACAAGGATCACGTCTACCAAGTTTGGTGCCAAAACTCCTTCCGAAAAAATTTTAAAAAATCTCGAACCGCAAAAAGTTTTGAAAATCGTGAAAAATAGAAAATGAGTCATCTTGCCATGAAACTTCACGTAAAGGGTTAAGGGACCATTGTATGAATTTACAAGCCATAAAAATGGCATTGGCACATAGAAATATGAACTTGTGCCTAAACCTACATACCACACTATCGATCCACGACTTGCGCATCCCGTCTCTCTGGCCGACGTAGTGCCCGCCCGCTTGCCCGCTCGTTTCGTCGGTTGGCTTAGGTATACGGAGTTCATTCCCAGTCTAAGATCAGACCAGATCGAGGGTTACGGTAGTAGGATCGACAGCACGCAGAGGGGGACCCAGCCGATCCTCGGCTTGCGCATCCCGCCCCACTGGCCGGCTGAGCGCCCGCACGCTCGTTTCGTGGGTTGACTTAGGCATACGAAATTCATTCCCAGTCTAAGCATACGGAGTTCATTCCTAGTCTAAGATCGGACTGGACCGAGTGTTACGGTAGCACATGCTAGGCTCGGGCTTCTGCTGGTGCCACATTTTTCTCGTCGGGGCACCATCGTCGGAGCATCACCGGAGAACCTAACCGACGGCATTAGGGTTCCAACAATCGGGGGGCCTGGGGGGTGTGCGCACATGATGTGTGATGGTTGCTGGTACTTGGCCCTTATATTGGCCCTCTATCCCTCGTCAAACCTCAAGAACTCACACCGCCTTAAAGAGCATTTGAGGTTTTACAGGTTTGCTGCTAGTAGCCATTAAAGTGTCTGAAATGGGGACAATTTTTTCAAATGGTCACAAAATCTTGTACACATCGAGTTTTTAGTTGAATTTTTTTGTGCATGCCAACAAAAATACAAGGATCATGTCTACCAAGCTTGGGGCCAAAACTTTTTTCAAAAAAATTTTAAAAAATCCTGAACCGCAAATAGTTTCAAAAATCATGAAAAATAGAAAACGAGTTGTCTTGTCATGAAACTTCACATGAAGGCTTAAGGGGCCATTGCATAATTTACAGGCCATAAAAATGGCATTGGCACACAGAAATATGAAGATGTGCCTAAACCCACCTACCACCCTATCGATCCACGGCTTGCGCATCCCGTCTCTCTGACCGGCGTAGTGCCTGCCCGTCCGCCCACCCGTTCGTTTCATCGGTTGGCTTAGGCATACGGAGTTCATTCCTAGTCTAAGATCAGACCAATTCGTGGTAGCAGGTTTGACAGCATGCAGAGGGGGACCCGGTTGATCCTCGGCTTACGCATCCCGCCCCTCTGGCCGGCTGAGCGCCCGCACACTCGTTTCGTGGGTTGACTTAGGCATACGGAGTTCATTCCCAGTCTAAGCATACGGAGTTCATTCCCAGTCTAAGATTGGATCCGACCAAGGGATGCGGCACCACATGCTGGGCTCGGGCATATGCTGGTGTCGCATTTTTCTTCGGTGGGGCACCATCGCCGAAGCATCACCGGAGAACCTGACCGGTAGCATTGGGGTTCCGGTGATTGGGGGGGCCGGGGGGTGTGCGCACATGATGTGCGATGGGTGCTGGTACTTGGCCCTTATATTGGCCCCTTATCCCTCATCAAACCTCGAGAAGTCACACCCCCTTAAAGAGCATTTGAGATTTTATAGGTTTGCTGCCAGTAGCCTTTAAAGTGTCAGAAATGGGGACACTTTTTTCTAATGGTCACAAAATCTTGTACACTTCAAGTTTTTAGTTGACTTTTTTTTTGCGTATCAAAAAAAATACAAGGATCATGTCTACCATGTTTGGGGCCAAAACTCCTTCTGAAAAAATTTTAAAAAATCTAGAACCACAAAAAGTTTCAAAAATCGAGAAAAATAGAAAACGAGTCATCTTGCCATGAAACTTCACGTGAAGGCTTAAGGGACCATTGTATGAATTTACAAGCCATAAAAATGGCATTGGCACACAGAAATATGAAAGATGTGCCTAAACCCACCTACCACCCTATCGATCCATGGCTTGCACATCCCGTCTCTCTCACCGGCGTAGTGCCCGCCTGCCCACCCGTTCGTTTCATCGATTGGCTTAGGCATGCAGAGTTCATTCCCAGTCTAAGATTCGACCGATCCCCGGCTTGCGCATCCCGCCCCTTTGGCCGACTGAACGCTTTCACGCTCATTTCGTGGGTTGACTTCGGCATACGGAGTTCATTCCCAGTCCAAGCATACGGAGTTCATTCCCAGTCTAAGATCGGACCGAACCAAGGGATGTGGCAGTACATGCTGGGCTCGGGCATGTGCTGCTGATGCAATTTTCTTCGTCGGGGCACTATCGCCGGAGCATCGCCGGAGAACCTGACCGACGGCATTGGGGTTCCGGCGATCGGGGGGCCAGGGGGTGTGCGCACATGATGTGTGATGGGTGCTGGTACTTGGCCCTTATATTGGCCCCCTATCCCTCATCAAACCTCAAGAAGTCACACCCCCTTAAAGAGCATTTGAGATGTTACAGGTTTGCTGCCAATAGCCATTAAAGTGTCTGAAATGGGGACACTTTTTTCAAATGGCCACAAAATCTTGTACACTTCGAGTTTTTAGCTGAATGTTTTTGTGCACGCCAAAAAAAATACAAGGATCATGTCTACCAAGTTTGGGGCCAAAAATTTTTCTGGAAAAATTTTAAAAAATCCCGAACCATAAAAATTTTCAAAAATTGTGAAAAATAGAAAACGAGTCGTCTTGCCATGAAACTTCACGTGAAGGCTTAAGGGACCATTGTATGAATTTACAAGCCACAAAAATGTCTTTGGCACGCAGAAATATGAAGATGTGCCTAAACCCACCTACCACCCTATCGATCCACGGCTTGCGCATCCTGTCTCTTTGGCCGGCGTAGTGCCCGCCCGCCCGCCCGCTCGTTTCGTCGATTGGCTTAGGTATACGGAGTTCATTCCTAGTCTAAGATTGGACCAGACCGAGGGTTGCAATAGCAGGATCGACAGCACGCAGAGAGGGACCCGGTCGATCCCCGGCTTGCGCATCTCGCCCCTCTGGCATGCTGAGCGCCCGCACGCTCATTTCGTGGGTTGACTTAGGCATACGGAGTTCACTCCCAGTCTAAGCATACGGAGTTCATTACCAGTCTAAGATCGAACCAGACCAAGGGTTGCAGCAGCACATCCTGGGCTCGGGCATGTGCTGATGTCGCATTTTTCTTCGTCGTGGCACCATCGCCAGAGCATCGCCGGAGAACCTGACCGACGGCATTGGGGTTTCGGCGATCGGGGGGGTCAGGAGGGGGTGTGCGCACATGATGTGTGATGGGTGCTGGTACTTGGCCCTTATATTGGCCCCCTATCCCTCATCAAACCTCGAGAACTCACACCCCCTTAAAGAGCATTTGAGATTTTACAGGTTTGCTGCCAGTAGCCATTAAAGTGTCTGAAATGGTGACACTTTTTTCAAATGGCCACAAAATCTTGTACACTTCGAGTTTTTAGCAGAATTTTTTTGTGCATACCAACAAAAATACAAGGATCATGTCTACCAAGTTTGGGGCAAAAACTCCTTCTGAAAAAGTTTTAAAAAATCTCGAACCGTAAAAAGTTTTAAAAATCATGAAAAATAGAAAACGAGTCGTCTTGCCATGAAACTTCACGCGATGGCTTAAGGGACCATTGTATGAATTTACAAGCTATAAAAATGGCATTGGCATGCAGAAATATGAAGATGTGCCTAAATGCACCTACCACCCTATCGATCCAAGGCTTGCGCATCTCGTCTCTCTGGCTGAAGTAGTGCCCGCTCGCCCGCTCGTTTCATCGGTTGGCTTGGACATACGGAGTTCATTCCCAGTCTAAGATCAGACCAGATCGAGGGTTGCGGCAGCAAGATAGGTAGCATGTAGAGGGGGACCGATCGATCCCCGGCTTGTGCATCCCGCCCCTCTGGCCAGCTGAGCGCCCGTACGCTCGTTTCGTGGGTTGACTTAGGTATACGGAGTTCATTCCCAGTCTAAGCATACGGAGTTCATTCCCAGTCTAAGATCAGATCGGATCGAGGGTTACAGTAGCACATGCTGGGCTCGGGCAGGTGCTGGTGTCGTATTTTTGTTCGTCGAGGCACCATCGTCGTAGCATCGTTGGAGAACCTGATCGACGACATTAGGGTTCCGGCGATCGGGGGTCCGGGGGGGTGTGTGTACATGATCTGCAATGGGTGCTGGTACTTGGCCCTTATATTGGCCTCCTTTCCCTCATCAAACCTGGAGAACTCACACACCCTTAAAGAGCATTTGAGATTTTACAGGGTCGCCGCTAGTAGCAATTAAAGTGTCTGAAATGGGGACACTTTTTTCAAATGGTCACAAAATCTTGTACACTTCGAGTTTTTAGTTGAATGTTTTTGTGCATGCCAACAAAAATACAAGGATCATGCCTACCAAGTTTGGGGCCAAAACTCCTTCCGAAAAAATTTTAAAAATTCTTGAACCGTAAAAAGTTTCAAAAATCATGAAAAATAGAAAACGAGTCGTCTTGCCATGAAGCTTCACATGAAGGCTTAACGGGCCATTGTATGAATTTACAAGCCATAAAAATGGCATTGGCACACAGAAATATAAAGATGTGCCTAAACCCACTTACCACCCTATCGATCCACGGCTTGCGCATCCCGTCTCTCTAGCCGGCGTAGTGCCCGCCCGCCCGCTCATTTCGTCGGTTGGCTTAGGCATATGGAGTTCATTCCCAGTCTAAGATTGGATCGGACTGAGGGTTGCGGTAGTAGGATTGGCAGCACGTAAAGTGGGACCTGGTCGATCCCCGACTTGCGCATCCCACCCCTCTGGCCGGCTGAGCGCCCGAACGCTCGTTTCGCGGGTTGACTTAGGCATACGGAGTTCATTCCCAGTCTAAGCATACGGAGTTCATTCCCAGACTAAGATCAGATCGGACCGAGGGTTGTGTCGTAACGTCTAGATTCGGGGATCTATCGCTAGACATTGACTTAAGGGAGTCGCCACCAATCTTTTTTATCTAGGTGCGATTGGCCACATAAAGAATCTGTCCTTTCAGGGAACACCTAAGTTTAAGGGTCCCTAAAAGAATAGGTTCAGGTCTGCTAACCAGAACAGGGTTCGGGAGTTCGATTACGTGTGAGAAAGGTTATAGCACCCTCACAACGCCCATCAAAAGATGGTACCAGCTTAAATTTGTGTTATCCAAAAGCCTTAAAATTTTACCAAGTAATTAATTATTGGAAAATTTTCTCAATTGACTCTAATACTTTTAGTAGAAAATTGAGAAAATTCCCTCACCTCAAGAGTATGCAAGAAAAACTACTGTTTCACTTACAGAGGCTCCGTCGTCAGATTAGTTAAAGAAAAACAAAAATAAAAATCAAAATAGAAAGGAAGGAAAGAATGATTATTTTTTCTGTAGGGAAAATTGATACTTTCAACTTTTCTCAAAAATCCTTTTTCTTTTGAAAATTTATTTTTAAGGAAAATTGATACTTTCAATTTTTCCCCAAAAATATTTTTTAGAAATTTATTTTTAAGGAAAATTGATACTTTCAACTTTTCCCAAAAATGTTTTTTGAAAATTTATTTTTAAGGAAAATTGATACTTTCAACTTTTCCCCAAAAATATTTTTTGGAAATTTATTTTTTAGGAAAATTGATACTTTCAACTTTTCCCCAAAAATGTTTTTTTGAAAATTTATTTTTAAGAAAAATTGATACTTTCAACTTTTCCCAAAAATGTTTTTTTGAAAATTTATTTTTACGAAAAATTGATACTTTCAACTTTTCCCCAAAAATATTTCTTTTATTTTTATTTAAAGAAAATAGAACAAAATCAAAGTGAAAATAAATAAAGATTAAAAAAAATAAAAAAAAAGTAAAACAAAAATAAAAATAAGATAAAGGTAAAAAATATTAAATAAATCTAATCTAATAAATAAAATAAATAAAAAAAATTCCAAAAAAAAAAACTTGGAGCGGCTCGGCTATCGGCTCGACTCGGCTCAAGGCAGGGAAACGGCTCGAAGGGAGCGGCTCGGCAGCTTGGCTCGGCTCGGCTCGGCTCGAAGGGGGAGCTGGCACGCGCTGGTCAGGAAGCGAGTCGATGCTCGGGTCGGGTCGGGTTTTGGCAAAACGTGCGGATCCTCTTATTAACTTAAAGCCAAAACGACGTCGTTTTGGGAGGGTATAAAAGGCAGTTCCCTTTGTTTTTTGGCAGAACGCTCCTCCCCTCTCTCTCTCTTTTTCTTTTTTCCTCTCCCTTCTCTCTAAAAGGTTGAAGAGCACTGGTGGAATTTTCGTCGAATTCTGGAAAATGTCACCGGAATCTAGAAATTTCGTCGGAAGTTCACCGGAAGATCATCGGTTTCTGGGATTCTTCGTCGGAAACTGGGCAGGTCACCGAAAACTTCAAGGTTGGCCAAAATTTTTGTCGAAAAATTCAAATTTCGTCGGAAAATTCACCGGAATCTGAAATTTCCAGAAATTCCCAAAAAAAAAATCACCAAAAAATTCTAACTAATTTTTGCTAGCTCCCAGAACACTTCTAAACTTTTCTTAGCTTCCTATACGCCTCCTTTTCTCTCAAGTCAGTAGCTTTGCTCACTATTTTCTCTGTCTCCTTGCATCTATTCCAGGGGTCCTTTATATAGGGATTGATCAGGAGTTTCTGATCAATCCCAATTCCCCTTTGGACGGGAATTCAATCTTTGAATCCAGCCTGGACTCTTTTGATTGAATTCCCACTCACAGTGGGATTCTTCAACTTTCAATCCCAGCCCTCCAAAATCAAATAAAAAAAAAGATAATAGATAATTAGAAAAGATAGGAAAAGAAAAAAAAATAATCAGATAATAAAAAAGGATCAGATAAAATTAACAGATAATTTAAAAAATAAAATAAGATAAACCCAAAAATATATTACAAAAAATAATAATAATAATATAATAATAATAATAAATATATAACTATATACATATAAATCTATTCTAAATAAAAATAAATAAATACAGATATACAAAAGGAAAAAAAATACAAGATAAAAATTATAATTGGCCTTACCCATTTGGGCCAGGCCCAATTGATCTGGGCCTGGACCCAATTGGGTTAGGCCCAATTGATCTGGTCCTGGACCCAATTGGGTGTCTACAGCTGCCCCTCTTTGCACATTTTCTGTGAAACAGAAATTGTGCAAAGACGTAGACACCCAATCAAGACTCAACTCAACATTGTCATTTTTTGTTTTTTGTATGTTTTTTTGTATGTTTTTTTGTTTTTTTTTTGTTTTTTTGTGTTTTTGACTAAAGCTCCTCTAAACAGAGGCTCAACGACTTTGAAAAGTAAATTGCTCCTCTAAATAGGGGCACCACGACTTTGAAAAAGTAAATTGCTCCTCTAAACAGAGGCACCATGACTTTTGGAAAGTAAATTGCTCCTCTAAACAGAGGCACCACGACTTTGAAAAAGTAAATTGCTCCTCTAAACAGAGGCACCACGACTTTGAAAAATAAATTGCTCCTCTAAATAGAGGCACCACGACTTAGAGGCACCACGACTTTGAAAAATTAAATTGCTCCTCTAAACAGAGGCACCACAACTTTGAAAAATAAATTGCTCCTCTAAATAGAGGCACCACGACTTTAAAAAATTAAATTGCTCCTCTAAACAGAGGCACCATAACTTTGGAAAAATAAATTGCTCTTCTAAACAGAGGTACCATGACTTTGGAAAAGTAAATTGCTCCTCTAAACAGAGGCACCATGACTTTGGAAAGTAAATTGCTCCTCTAAACAGAGGCACCACGACTTTGGAAAAGTAAATTGCTCCTCTAAACAGAGGTACCACGACTTTGAAAACTAAATTGCTCCTCTAAACAGAGGCACCACGACTTTGAAAAATTAAATTGCTCCTTGGCAATCATGTCCAAAGGAGTTGAAAGTTGTGTTTGAAGGAATTTCAGGAGATTATGCCCAAAGGTCTTATAAATCAACCCTGATACCAAAAGACATCCTATCTCAAGGATTAGGAACTTACCTAACAAGTTTCTTCTCAAACTTGTAAAATATTTTTATATTTGTCTTCTCCATGTGGGATGTTGGGACACCCTTGCTTCTTGAATTTGTACACTATACTTTCCTGAAAGTAGTGTATGCTATGCAACTGCATATGAATTTCAATGCATGCTATGCAGATGTTGGCCAATTAATTCTTGTTCAATGTATGGTACTCAAGTTTCTCAAGCTTTTCTTGGGCATCAAGCCTTTTGATTCTTCAGAGATCCGATTACACTGCTTTTCTAAGATCGAACCAGTGTAGCTTTTAATTGTTTCTTCCACTCATATTCTTCCTGTAAAAAAAATCTCTTCCCAGATTCAATGTCCTAATCAGGAACTAAACATCTCGATTCTGCCTTTATCACTCTCGATTTATTCAATGTATTGTAAAAATCTTTTTATGTTGTCATTCATTCATCAATCATTATTTCAAACTCAAAAAGTAAGAATGCATTTGCACATTTCTTCCATGGTGGGGTATTGAGAAGAAAAGAATCTGAATGGTTGGAAAACAGTTATCAGGAAAAGGCATAGAGAATGAAATAAAACTTTTCTTATTAGCAAAATGTTGGCAAACTTTGGCCAAGAAAAAATTACAAGGATAGGTATGGGGACGAAGCCCAAAATGATCAATCAGATAATCATGATAACACATCTCAAAGTTTTTTCTGAAAACTCAACCCTCTGATGTATTTAACAACTTGGAACTCTTCCGAATTTGCTGGCCTCCATATCAGCGGACTTTTAAATTCGATGCTGTATTCTCTTTATCTAAGCCGCCTTTTCAGGTTTTTAACTTATACAAACCCTCTATGACTCAAACCGCCTTTTTGGGGTTTTCGCCTTGAGTCCTCCTTTTTCACTTTTTCTTTTTTCATTTTTTCATTTTTTTTAATTTTTTTAATTTTTTAATTTTTTAATTTTTTCATTTTTTTCAAGCATAGTATTTCTTCACAGCATCAAAGTTTACAGGATGGGATAAATCATTTCCATCCATCTCAGTTAGTATCAGTGCTCCACCCGAAAAAGCCCGTTTCACCACATACGGCCCTTCCCAATTCGAAGTCCATTTTCCTCTACTATCGTGTTGGATTGGGAGAATTCTTTTCAAGACCAACTCTCTTTCCCGAAAACAACGGGGTCAAATCTTCTTATCATGAGCTCTCATCATTCTCCTTTGATATAGCTGACCATGGCACAGTGCAGTCAATCTCTTCTCTTCTATGAAATTTAACTACTCATAACGTTCTCGAATCCATTCAGCTTCTTCCAACTTGACTTCTTTTAAGATTCTCAAAGAGGGGATCTCTACTTCCACTGGTAGTACAGCTTCCATCCTATAAACCAAAGAGAATGGGGTTGCCCCAGTAGAGGTGCGAACTGACGTTCGATATGCATGCAATGCAAATGGCAACTTCTCATGCCAATCTTTGTAAGTCTCGATCATCTTCTCCAAAATCCTATTTATGTTCTTATTGGCTGCCTCAACTACCCCATTCATTTTCGGACGGTATGGTGCGGAGTTATGATGCTTGATCTTGTATTGATCACATATTTCTTGCATCATCTTACTATTTAAATTCTTGGCATTGTCTGAAATGATTCTCTCCGAAAGTCTATATCTACAGATGATCTCCTTTTTTATGAACTTACAAACTACAGAGTGTGTCACATTTGCATACGATGCTGCCTCTACCCATTTTGTGAAGTAATCTATCATCACAAAAATGAATCTGTGCCTGTTAGAAGCCTTTGGGGTGATCGGACCAATGACATCCATGCCTCACATTGAAAATGGCCATGGTGGTGCCATAACATGTAAAGTAGATGGTGGAGCATGAATCTTATCAGCATATATCTTGCATTTATGACATTTACAAGCATAATCAATGCAATCATTCTCCATCGTCAACCAGTAATATCCCGCTCTCATGATCTGTCTTGCCATCATATGTTCACTAGTATGTGCCCCACATATTCCATCATGCACCTCTTTAATGATTTTCTTCGCTTCGGTCTCATTTACGCACCTCAAAAACACTTGATCCTTGCTTCTTTTGTACAAGACATCCCCATCCAGGAAAAAGCTCATAGCCAATCTTCGGATGACCCTTTTATCATTTTCTGTTGCTTGAACTGGATACTGCTGATCCTTGACATACTGTAAGATGTCATAATACCAGGGCTTTCCATCTTCTTCTCCCTCTACATTAGAACAATAAGCTAGTATATCCTTAACATCTAACTTGATGGGCTGAATATCGGTATTATCATTAATTCGAATCATTGCAGCCAGAGTAGCCAATGCATCAGCAATCACATTTTTTTCCCGAGGTAAGTAATCAAACTAAACATTTTCAAATTATTTTGTCAGCTCTAGAATGTACTTATGATATGGAACGAGTTTTGAATCTCTCATCTCCCATTCTCCTTTCAACTGATATATGACTAGAGCTGAGTCTCCAAATACTTTTAATACCCTCACTCTTCTATCTATAGCAGCTTGCAAGCCCATGACACATGCCTCATATTCAGTGATGTTATTTGTGTAATTGAAATTTAACCTTGCTGTTACAAGGTAGTATCGTTCTTTCGGGGAAATCAGAATTGCCCCAATTCCATGCCCCAAGGCATTAGCAGCTCCATCAAAGTACATTCTCTAATGTTTTTCTACATGCTCCCCTTCCTCCAGTTGAGAAATAGTCATTAAGTCTTCATCAGGGAATTTTAGCTTCATCGGCTCATACTCTTCAGTAGCGCGATCTGTAAGAAATTTTGCTATAGCGCCCCATTTTATTGCTTTCTGGCTAACGTATATAATATCATATTCCGAGAGCATTACTTGCCATCTATCAATTCTTCCAGACAAAGAAGGCTTCTCGAAGATATACTTAATGGGATCCAGTTTCGCTATGAGCCACATAGTATGGTAGAGCATGTACTGTCTGAGTCTTTTGGTAGTCCATGCTAATGCACAACACATTTTTTCCAATGAAGAATACTTGGATTCATACTCCGTGAACTTTTTACTCAGATAGTAAATAGCTCTCTCCTTTCGACTAGCCTCGTCTTGCTGCCCCAGCACACATCCCATCGAATTTTCACATACAGTTAAGTATAAGATTAAAGGTTTCCCTCGAACAGGTGGCACCAATACTAGAGGGTTTGATAAATATTGCTTAATTTTATCAAACGTTTCTTAACATTCTTCATTCCATTTCCCAGGATTATCTTTACGAAAAAGCTTAAAGAAGGGATCACATTTGTAGGTAAGCTGAGAGATGAACCGAGAAATGTAGTTCAATCTCCCCAGAAAACCTCAAACTTTTTTTAGTGTGCTAGGAGGTGACAAATTCTGGATGGCCCGTATCTTATCGGGATCAACTTCAATTCCTCTTTCACTGACTACGAAGCCTAGCAACTTCCCTGACTTTACCCCAAAGGTGCACTTGGCTGGGTTTAATTTTAGCTAAAATTTTCTCAACCTCTCAAATAACTTTTTGAGGCTGGTGACATGATCTTCATCCCCACAAGACTTTGCAATCATATCATTTACATACACTTCGATCTCTTTGTGCACCATGTCATGAAAGAGTGTTACCATGGCCCTTTGATATGTTGCCCCAGCATTCTTTAACCCAAAAGGCATGACTTTGTAGCAGAATGTTCCTCACATGGTCACAAAAGTAGTCTTTTCCATATCATCTACAGCCATCTTTATCTTATTATACCCGGAGAATCCATCCATAAAAGAGAAAATTGAATGCTTAGCCGTGTTATCTACCAATGTGTCGATATGAGGCAAAGGAAAGTTATCCTTTGGGCTAGCCTTATTCAAATCCTGATAGTCCACACACATTCATACTTTTCCATCTTTCTTAGGAACTGGGACTACATTGGCTACCATTCTGGATACTTAGCCACTTGTAGAAAACCTGTATCGAATTGTTTTTTCACCTCCTCTTTAATCTTTAGTAGCATTTCAGGCTTCATCCGTCTCAGTTTCTATTGAACTGGCTTACATTCTGGCTTTAGTGGCAATCTGTGCTCCACTATCTCTGTGCTCAACCCTGGCATATCCTGATAAGATTAAGTAAATATATCTACAAATTCTCAAAGTAGGTCTGCCAATCGTTGCCTATCTTCAGATGAAAGTGAAGTGCCCTTTCTGACCTCTTTCTTATTTTCTTCATTTCCCAGATTCACTAAGTCCACTACCTCCTGATGAGGCTCAATTGGCTTATTCTCTTGTTCAATCATCCTCATTAGGTCCGGAGGCATAACATATTCTTTAAAATTTTCTTCATTGTCAAGCTCATCAATGTTAATTGAATTCTCAAAGCTAACCTCTTGATTGTTATCATGATTATCCTTATGTTCATTTAAAGACCTGTAATTGAATGAAATGGGTGGCAAGATGTGCTTGGAGAGATGGAAATAATGAAGACACAAGAAGAAATGAATGAAAATGCATACTTTCTAATTTTTATTAAAAATAATAAATGATGAATGGCCCAAACAAAAAAAGATCACTAGCCTTGGGCAAAAGCTATTGAGACGTTACAATTACATTGTGTCAAAATCAAAAGTCAATTGTTCAGCTCATAATCTGGTGAACAAAGGTGAACCCACTCCTCTTGATTAACCCTCACTTCGTCTTCAACAGCATTAATGGCTAATTGGGCAAAATCATTTTCTACACTTTTTTTTGCATCTGGGTACATGAATCCTCCAGGTTTGAAGGTTTCATACAAGTGTGGGATAAACATCAATCTTGCTGTCTTTCTTGATGGCCTTCTTTTGACTTCCCACTCTGCCGTCTCATAGCCTAAGCCTGCCCTGTCGCTATTGTCCGCTATTGTTGGAGGTTCTTTAATTCCCTGTAAGTTTTTGCCTAGCCCTAGCCCTGGACACTAGCCTTTGTTGATGACTTGGCTCACCACCATCTTTGAAAAAGGTTGACTTTGAAATCCTTCACCTATAGTATTGACTAATTCAAAAGATCGATAGGAGCATTCCAATGCTTCTTCGGTAGCCTTTACATATGGGGTGTTCAATGGTTGGGTCACTAGCATATCTTTTTTCCCAACTACCACTACTAATTGACCTTCTACATTGAACTTAATCTTCTGATGTAAAGTAGAAGGCACAGCTCCTGCCATGTGAATCCATGGCCTTCCTAACAGACAGTTGTAGGATGGAGAGATATCCATCACTTGGAATTTTATATTGAAGGTGCATGGCCCAATTTGTAAAGGCATCTCAATATCTCTCAGGACTTCTTTTCTGGTCCCATCAAAGGCTCTCACAATCATCTGACTATCTTTCATATGAGAAGACTCAATGGGTAACCTTGCCAAAGTTGACATAGGCATGACATTGATGGCAGAACCATTATCGATAAGGACTTTGGCTATAATATGGCTCTTGCACTTGACTGTGATGTGCAGAGCCTTGGCACTTTTTTTCCCTCCAAAGGAATCTCATCATCACTGAATGAAATGTGATTTGGCATGACTAGATTTCCAGCTAAGTGGTTCACATATTCGACAGACACGTTATGGGCCACGTATGCCTAATTCAACACTTTCAACAAGGCATTTCAGTGTGGCTCTGAGTTCAGCAATAGTGATAATAATAAGATTCGAGCTGGCATTTTATACAATTGTTCCACAACTGAATACTCACTATGTTTTACCACCTTTAGGAATTCACAAACCTCCCTTTCTGATATTGGCTTTGGTTGATCTTCTTCAGGCTCTATCTCTGGATTATTTCATCTTTCTCCTTCTTTAGCCTTCTCTCTTCTGGCCCTCTCTAGCATTTCTGGAGTGTAACATCTCCCACCTCGAGTAATGCCTCCTACACTAGTTATATTGGAAGCATCGATCTTGGAGACCTCTTTTTTTTATCCCTGAACTACAGTGTCACAGCCATATCTCCAAGGTACAGCTTTATCATCTTTATATGGGAAATGAGTTACGACTTTAAAAGTTACTGGCCTGGGGAAAAGTTTGTCTATGACTGACTTTGGTTTGTTCCCACACTGAATTGTCACTGGTTTGGGAAATAGCTTTTCAGGCCTATCAGTCATGTGTACCTCAATATTCT